>NW_020442467.1:1842082-1865037 GCF_000699045.2 Agrilus planipennis
ATTTCCCAAATCTGTTCAAAGTAGTGTCACTTTTGCTGTCCGTTCCGGCCACTTCAGCATTTACAGAAAGAGTATTCTCTGTTATGAACGCAAAGTGGCGGGACGACAGGAATAAAGCTTCATTAAAACTAATTAAAAATGAACTTTTAGTTTACTTAAATCTTTGTTTGCCATGTTTAGAGGCTATTAATGTATTTAAAAGCGACAGCAATTTGTTACTGGCTGCTAGGTGTAACAAAAAATATGTTTTTAAAAACAAAAAATTAAATTCTTTATTTTTATGCCGAGTACTTTTTTTTTTGAACCATTTAGTCTAGAAATACTTTATGTAAATCCTGAAAAGGTGGCAACCCTAGACATATCCCTCATAAATTCTAGTCGGGTTTGTTATACATGTATTACTCTGCGACGTAATATTTTAATTAAATGTCAAATCGCGGTATAACCTAGCCTACCCTAACCGTTAAGGGGCGTGCAATCCCTCAAATATGGACATTAAGTACCTTGTTTAAGTGGAGCCAGTTTGCTAAATAGAAATCTAAAAGTACGTACTCAGGAATATAATATATTATGCTTTTGTTTCTGTTTTGTTATTGTTGAATCAAGTGTTTACCTTTTGCTTTTCCTAAGACACTTATTATACACTTACATAGTATCGATAAATACTAATCAATGAACAACGGTAGACTTCGGTCGCTTTCAAAACATTTTACAACTGAAGTTTTCAAAAAATCATTATTATCACACTGTGTTGATTCTAAAATGAAACGTTTACGATTGTGTTTATATTTTTTATATTCTTTTTGCTACATTCGAAGACATTCCACAATAAAATTTTGAATTGACGTTTGTACTTTTTTTTCAAATGTTGACTAAATTCCATTCAAAATAAACAAAGAGTTGATGCTACTACTAAGCAGGCTAAAGCATTTCATTGAGCATAGTTATGATAATTTTTTATTGTAAGTCAACAGTTGTAATAAGAATATTCGAAGGTGTCACTTATGTACTTAGTGGCTTATCCCACTGAATACTTGTTGTGAGAATTAGCTTAAGAAAAAACTGTTAATTTGTTACTTATATTTTTGTTGCCTATTATGCGTACACCTACAACACATACTTATGTTGCATAGAGAATAACAAAAATTTGTTGACATAGATCTTACGTATTAATTCTTAGGACTTTTTTTGACGTTTAGAGCAAACATACCGCAGAATATCCGATAAAAATAATTAATAATTACCTTATGCTTCTTATATTACAATGTTACTACTACTTCTACAATTCTCTTTCAGTGGATTTACAATTATCTAGTAACAAAACGTTACGTTTAATAAGCGTAGTCATGCCACCTTAAGAGATAAGGCAAAACGTTCACCGAACTTACATAAAAATTACACATTTCTTTATCGGCATAATTTGGTTAATGTGTGGAATATAGTTTTTCAACTACTTCTTATTTGAAATTATCTCCTGCCTCCATGAAAACTGTCCGTATTTTCTTCTTGGGGTTCTTATAGGATTTTTCACTGTACGTCTCGCCCGAATCAATATACATTATAAAAGAAACTGTACAATATGCGTACCGCTAGTAAAACTCGGAAGTGAGTCCCGGTACGATCAAGGGAGTTTATATTATATGGTGTGGTAAGCCTCTATCTCCCGATTTTGAAAGAATAAGGTCTGGAATTTTTGCCATCTAGAAATTTCTAGAACAGTCTACAACATCCACAACATTCCAGAACATTGTGGAATGTTCAGGAATATCCCAAATCATTGTGGAACGTTCCAGAGCACACTCCAATGTTGTGGAATGTTGTAGAATATTGTGGTAGGGGTATATATAAAGTAAGATCCGTCGTGGGTTCGAATTTTCGAAAACATCCCCGAACATCTCAGATAATTGTAGAACATTCGTAGTCTTTTTGTATAGGTGGGGGTACCCATTGGTAGAGGTAAATGAAAAAAGTTAATTTTTTATATTTTCTGGGGGAGGAGGAGCATCTATCGCCACCTAGAAACCTGCGTGCAAGTAGGTCAGAAAAAAAATGTTTTGTATTATTTCTAGCTAATGTTTATGAGCGGCTGGTTCTATATTGTGGTGCACAATGGTGGAAGAGAAGAAGGACCTTTTCAGTATCCTTAACGAATCGCAGGAATAGGGATAGTAGTGGTTAGTGATAGCAATACTATCTGTGGAATATTGCTCCTTCAAGTACGACAGTGAACAACAGAATAACTCGTACCAGCGGAGTCTATGGCGAATGTAAACACTCACTTTTTACGATCTTTAGCCTGCTACTAAGGAGACTTCTAAGTTTGAGTTAGTACTCAATGAAGGGAGTTGATTCTCAAGAAAAGGGAGTAGACCAGGAGTGGTCAACCCGCGGTCCGCGGGCATCATATGCAGTACTACTCCTTGAACATTTTCGCAAGATTCATTATAATTTTACAAATTACTTTTATTTTATATTGGTCGCTGATCATCGGTCTCTACGAAATCAGATAATTTAGGATAGGAGTATGAGATATAAAACAGAAGATAGCGCAGGGTCGAGTCGCCTTCAACACAAAGAAGTCACTTCTGGGCCCGCGAACGGTTAATTTAGGAATTTAAAAAAAATGACCCTCAAGATCATTTGGGTAAGACACATGTTCAATATTGTACTCATATTTTTGCATTTCAAATAGAGTGGCGTTTTGGAAATGGGAGACTATCAGTATATTATATTACGCTCTCAATTGTACAATATCTTTTCGGCAATATGTCGCAGGGTCGAGTCGCTTTCAATAAAAAGAAAACACTTCTATTCTCGGGAATGGTTAATTTAGAAATAATGGGTGCGAAACATACACGGTGGAGAAGAAAATGTTAAAAGCGTTCTAGATGTGGTGTTATAGGCGAATGATGAGGATACCGTGAATAGAGAAGGCTAGAAATGACGAGGTATTAGAAAGAATAGGAGAACAAGGGACTTTATGGAAATTAATAAGAAATGGGCGTGATAGATTGTTGGGACACCTTCTCAAACATAAAGGGCTAGTCAGAGGCATATTAGAAGCAGAACCAGGAGTTAGGAGGAGTAGAGGTAGACCAAGATTAGATTACTGTTCACAAATAGTTAAGTATGTGGGATGTTCTAGTTTTAGAGCATGGCCTAGAGGTCTAAACCATTGCTTAGCATTCGGGAGGACGCCGGTTCGATTCCGGGTCCGTCTGCCTTGGTCCAAGTTTTTCTGTGGTTTCCTTGGATCACTTAGGCAAATGCTGAGGCAGTAATATTCAACAGATAATCTTTCATTCTCTTCTGTCTTCATTTCGTCCGTCTCAACTTTCTCACCCGAACCACCACCCACCCATTCCGATGATTCCTGAAAGCAGCCTGAAGAGGGCCTTCCGCCCCACCTTCCGGCATAGTCCGGAGGGACTGCCCGTCCACCAGCATTACTGGCTGGTGGAAATGAAACACCCAAAAGTTTTTTTTTCTAGTTTTAGAAAAATGTGAAGATTAGCTCAGAATAGAAGAAAGTGGAGGTGCGGGTCCAATCAGTCTTAGGATTGACGACCTTATGATGATGATGCAAAGTCGAATGTGATTCTTGCCTAATTGTTTTACAGTTAAGGATGCTTTATTTACTGAAAACATAAATTGGGGGTGTTGGAAAAACGAACCAATAAACAATCCTACTGAAAAGGATCTAAACAATTGACATGAAAAAATGTCTCGCAGAGGTGGGCGTTTCTTTTGATTGAAGTGCTTACGTTGTTTTCCAGAATGCAACAATAACAGCAACAACAACAACAACAACAAGAGTTATTAAAGTTGCGCGTGTATGTGTATATTACCTGTGTGCTGAGCGTTATTATTTCTGAAAATAGCTGGTTTAATTAGACCCAGAACCACCGACGAACAACATACACGTACAGCGCATTAAACCAACGTCTTGACCCAAATGATTAACTTAATAAGTAGTAAACCAACCGGTCCTGTATTTATTTGTGCTGCCAATTACGTTCATATGAACGCAATTTCCATTGTAATTACACACCTACTTTCCGCATCGGCAATGGCAATTTTATGATGGCAAGGTGGGTGCCGATTGACTTACTATAGTTGGGCATATACACGTACATAGACGTAGAAAATAGTGGCGCGTTATCCGCAAGACGTGCACAACTGGAAAACATAAAAAATTTTGTTAGTAATTACATAAAACGTTAAATAAAAATTCTTCATTAATTACCTTCGTTGGACGCGTTATATGTTATTTTATTGATGCTACAGAATGCGAGTGCTGCAGGATATTGTAAAAGGTTCCCGCATTCATTAATTACTTTACAATTAGTTCTTATTGACTATCTTAAATTTGTAGTTAGAGAGAACCAGACAAATACACTTGCTCACTGTTTCAGTATCCTATTATATATGAGATTTATAAATGTGCAAACAACCGAGCGGCATGGCCTAGAGCAAGGGTGAGCAACCTTTTTAATCAATGGGCCAATTTAAATTTTAAAATTTTTTGGCGGGCCGCACATAAAGTAACACTTTTTACAAAATTTTATTTAGAATAAAAAAATATAAAATTTAAAAAAAAGTAAAGATTAAATATACAATTTTTAATGCAAAATTAAAACAAACAAGAAAAGAACAATAAAACGAATTGTCTTGAAACTTTAATTGAGAAATTTGGCACTGTTTTTTAGATACAAGCTGATCTATAATAACCGGAATTGATGAGGTACCTACACGTACGCAGCTTTCTAATCGTGCATCGCTCAGTCTTGATCGGTGGTTATTTTTGATTAATTTCATGGTTGAAAATAATTGTTTGGAAACATACGTACTTCCGAACAGAGACATCATTTGCTTTGCATTTTTCGTTAAAAGCGGAATTTTCTCAGGGCTCACATACGATTTATAAAAATTTTTGATGTTTGCTGAGAAAAATTATTTTTTTAAATCGATATTAATCTGCATGTCAATCACTTCTATTTGAAAGTCTTCGAGAACTGTATCTACATCGATATTAAATGGAGAAGAAAACATTGTCGATTCATAGTCGATAAAATAAATTCAATTTTAGAAATGCTTGGCGGGCCGCATGAACATGTTTAACGGGCCGCGTATTGCTCACCCCTGGTCTAGAGGTTTAGACCATTGCTTAGCATTTGGGAGGACGCCGGTTCGATTCCGGTTCCGTCTGCCTTGGTCCGAGTTTTTCTGTGGTTTCGTTAAATCACTTAGGCAAATGCTGGGACAGCAACATTCCACACATAATCGTTCATTCTCTTCTGTCTTCATTTTGTCCGTCTCAACTTTCTCACCCGAACCACCACCCACCCATTCTCACGATTCCTGAAAGCAGGCTGAAGAAGGCCTTCCGCCCTACCTTCCGGCGTAGTCCGGAGGGACTGCCCGCCCACCAGCATTACTGCCTGGTGGTAATGAAACACCCAAAAGTTTTTTAGTTTTTTAAATATTAGAAGGGAGTAAGACAGGGATGCACGCTATCACCGCTACTTTTTAATCTATACATCGAAGACGCGATCAANGGTATGTACTGTTTGTCTATCATAACCGTGAATAAGAAGTTTTTCTATGCCTCATGAGTGAGAGAGAAGTATGCAGTTGCTTTCCCTCTTAGTGGGCAACACATCACATACATAAAGAGCGATTTTGCAATGCTTCGATATTGTAGCCGATGTAGTAACGTGTTTTTTTGAAATTTAAAGAAACAGTTATTAATATGAAGTCGCAAAAGAAAGCTTACTTTGATAAATTATAAAAAAAAAAGGAATATAAAGAACCGGAAATATTAGGTCGATCCTTACGACGGCAATCGATTGATAAAAGGATTTCTACACATCTCTCCAAGATTTACGTTGAAAAATTTCAGTTATTCCTTCTTTCGATGGTTTTCCTTGTATAGTCTGCATTTCAGCTTTGAAATTATGAAATTTTCGACGTCGACATTGTCCATCATTAGTCTGTCGCACTACTAAAAATGGTAGATATCCAAAAGAATTTTGCATTCCTGCAATAAAACATTTAATGCAGAAATATCCTGCAACAAAAAGATAATCTAAATAAAAAAATAATAAAATGTAGAATACAGAATTTATAGCAGTACTACCATCTAGAAAGGAGGAGTTAAAGATAGCTTTAAATAAAATGGAAGCGGTATTGTCAAAACAGTACTATATGAAAATAAATAAAAGTAAAACAAAAATACTGGTATGCAAGGGAAGAAAAAGTAGGGAACAAGCGAATATAAAGTTTTGAGTCGAAAAATTAGAAGAAGTGGCTGATTTTAGGTATCTAGGAAGTCAGATAAGTCAGGACGGAAGGAGTAGTAGGGATATTTAGCAGAGGATATTGCAGGATCGAGTCGCCTTCGATAAAAAGAAATCACTTCTATGCTTGAAAACGTTAACCGTTAACTTTAGAAATTCGAAAAAGGTTGTTAAAGGTGTATGTTTGGAGCGCGGCGTTGTACGGGTGCGAAACATGGACAGTGGCTGCGGCGGAAAAGAAAAGGTTAGAAGCGTTCTAAATATGATGTTATAGGCGAATGATGAGGATACCGTGGGTAGAGAAGGTTAAAAATGAAGAGCTATTAGAAAGAATAGGAGAACAGAGGACTCCATGGAAGTCAATAAGAAATAGGCAAGATTGGCTAGTAGGGCACCTTCTCAGGTATGAAGGTCTAATAAGAGGCATATTAGAGGCAGAAACAGAAGTTCCGAAGGGTAGAGGTAGACCTAGATTAGATTACTGTTCGCAGACAGTTAAGGATATAGATTGTTCTAGGGAAATGCTAAGATCAGCTCAGAAAAGGAAAGAGTGGAAGTGTGTGTCTAATCACTCTTAGGTCTGACGACCTTATGATAATGACAGAATTTGGAATTAGCAGGAGTACCTATGTGTATGTAATATCGAAATTTTGTCAAGTATAATAGCAAATGATGATCATCCCATGTAATACCTAAACCCATAAACCAACTGTAGAAAATACCAAATCGTATTCTCAAGCATGTTTGTCCGTTAGTCCGTTTGCATTGTTCTAAAATCAAACAAATGCGCCGTTTCATCGCACGCATCTCCAGCAGCGAGCTTTTCATGAACGTAGAACAACTACTCTGCTGGTGGTGTTTTAACACGGTTCACTATTTATATTACTTGTGTAAACACTGACGAATATAAACTGAGAAGACCACCGTACGCATAATTGAAAAGCAAAATATCCGCTGTCGAGTTGTCTCTGTAAGAGGCTCTCTTGTATGATAGCCATCGCAATACCACTTAAACAAGAACTATTGCCGAGGAGCTTTTATGTCTACTATAGGCGTAAAGCACGTTCTAATAATACATAATTCTAACATACCCAGCAGTAAGGCGTTATTAAAGATAATTAAATGGAGGGTGTCGGTAGGTAAATTCTTGTAAACGAAACGATGTTGTTACATTTATTAATTCTCAATTTTTTGCCAACAGGAGATCACTAAAAAAATATAAACGAGATGTTGAAAATTACAATTTTGTTGTTGTAAATTAAATTTTATAGGCGTAAGTAATGTAACAGTAAACTTATGGAAGTGAATTAGGTATATATTTATATATAAATTACACATAAACCATCATAATAATAAAATTACGTTGAAATTTTTCGAAACAAAATGACGGAAAAGACGACAAAAATAATAATTGAAAGGTCATACGGAAGGTTAACTATAAATGATGGTAACGAGTAAATTTTAGGTTGTGATCATAAATGTAGAGTAGTAGCAAAGAGTGGACCATAGGGCGACCTCGCTTGGAAAAACAACGAAGAGATAACTTAATATATAATAAAATATATTAACAAATAACAGTAAATTGTGTTCAGGTTCTCGTAGTCAGATCTTGTGTTCATACAGTTATTAGTTCTGTATATATGCGCCATTTCCAAAAAAAGACATTTTTGGATTGGTGTGGCAAGTTTAGAGAGCTAATACGTTCTCGAAGGTTGTAGTGTGACCTGTGGTTAGTCGATGATTGCAAGGACTGTGACAAATGTTATATAGGACAAACTTCTCAACATCTGCTAAATCGCGTCAAGCAACATCTAAATGATAGCCGCTCAGAATTCAGTAAAAGTTACTTGCATACCACAGATAACACTACAAACTTATCGGTTTTCTTGTGTTGTATCCCTGTAGCTACACTAAGGGATCTAGGACGTCTGCGAAGCACTTATTTATACGACGGTATTAAAATACACCACCACGTTTCTTGTATTTATTTACTGAGCGGCATGGCCTAGAGGTTTATATCATTGCTTAGCATTCAGGAGCCGGTTTAATTCTGGGTCCGTCTGCCTCGATCCTTGGTCCAAGTTTTTCTGTGGTTTCGGTGAATCACTTTGGCAAATGCTGGGACAGCAACATTCCACAGATAATCTTTCATTCCCTTCTTCCTTCGTTTAGTCCTCACCTGAACCACCACTCACCCATTCCCACCATTCCTGAAAGAAGGCTGAAGATGTTCTTCCGCCCTACCTTCTGGCGTAGTCCAAAGGGACTGACCAGAATTACTGGCTGGTGGGAATGAAACAGCCAAATGTTTTTTTTGTGTTTATTTCATAAAGGTTTTATGCAGCTTTCACGAATAAGCAACTGTTTAATCTAAATACTAGTCATAAAATTAACTAAAGAATTCGATGATTAATAAGAATTGGAAAAGAATACAAACCATGAAGTGGTAAAATGTCGGTTCCCAAAATCGCACGCCCTTTTTTTTTATAGGGACACTTGAAGTATATCAGGAGTACCGTTAGAATACCTGCAAGGGTTACTGTACTACATGATTTCTCTTTTTCTTTTCATTGCACCAAAACTTTAAAGTTTGCTTCTTTTTATACAAGCCTCCAGGAGGTTTTCTAATATAGAAAATATCAATGCGAATTTAACTTACACAACTTGCATTTAAATAAATAAAATACAACTTCCCCTTAAATGTTAACTTCTACTAAATTACTTTTCTGTTAAGCTGCATTTTTATAAGTTAATTGAGTACTTTTATATTCAAACTTGAGTCACTTACATTGAGTGAAATTTTTGCATAGTTTTGTCGTTAAAAAAGGTTCTCGTACAGGTTATTGACTTAATCATTTACCTGTTCCCATATTAACTGTGGTTCTTATCTGTTGTGCATTAAATAGTTTTCAACTACAGATAGATAGTTTCTTAATATCGTGAGCTACAGTTATTCGTATAATTAACCATGACGTTCGTTGTATCGAAGTTTGCACCTGTAACATAGATCGTGAGTGTATATTTTAATGACTAGTAAAATAGCATCGTCTATTATGTTATAGCGTATTCGTAATGTACAAGACGCAGTAATTTTCTTTTAGTACCTACCACACAAATAAATCTAGGAGTATATGACTATATTCGTACTTCCACAGAGTCGCATCTGGAGAAAAAAAATTGAGAGTTCGTGTCAAACGTATGAAATCAAAAAATTTAATAAGTATAACTGGTTTTAACTGCAAATGCAAAAAGTAACCCAAAATACCAGTTTCTTATAAGATAGAAATATTTGATAATTATAGTACCAATTTTCGAATACATGTAGGTAATTTCACAACATATCACGTACATAGTGTGAGAACATTAATGCCTTGTTTTTACTTGAAATTAGGTACATGAACTATCATCATCATAAGGTCGGCAGTTCTAAAACTGGTTGGACACACACCTTTACTCTTTCTTATCCTGAGCTGATTTTAGGTATCTAGAAAGTCAGATAAGTCAGGACAGAAGGAGTAGCGAAGGATTAATTTAAAAATTCGAAAAAGATTGTTAAAGGTGTATGTTTGGAGCACGGCACTGTACGGGTGTCAAACATGGACGGTGGGAGCGACGGAAAAGAAGAGATTAAAAGCGTTCGAAATGTAGTGTTACAGGCGAATGATGAGGATACCGTGGATAAAGAAGGTTAGAAATGAAGAGATATTAGAAGGAGTAAGAGAACAGAGGACTCTATGGAAATCAATAAGAAATAGGCGAGATAGGTTTGCAGGACACCTTCTCAGGCATGAAGGTCTAGTCAGAGACATACTAGAGGTAGAAACGGATGATAGGAGGGGGAAAGGTAGAACTAGATTAGATTACTGTTCGCAAATAGTTAAGCCCATTGTTCTAGTTGAAAAATACGAAGATTAGCTCAGGATAGGAAAGGGTGGAGTTTTCTGTTTTGAGGTAATCTTCGCATTTCTCCAAAACTAGAACAAGCCACATCCTTAACTATTTGGGAACAGTAATCTAATCTAGGTCTACCTCCACTCCTCTTAACCCCTGTTTATGCCTCTAATATGACTAGACATTTATGACATAGAGTGTCCTATTAACCTATCTCGCCTATTTATTATGGAATTCCTTAGAGTCCTCTGTTATCCTATTTTTTCTAATACCTCTTCATTTCTAACCTTTTCTATACACGGTATCCTCATCATTCGCCTGTAACACCACATATCGAATGATTCTAACCTTTCACCTTTGCGTTTATAACACTGTTGAACATTTGCAAATTTATCTAAATGACTCATAAGTTCATTAGTCTTAAGACTGGTTGGACACGCACTTCCACTCTTTCTTATCCTGAGCTAATATTCACATTTTTCTAACAACATCCCTAACTATTTGTGGACAATAATCTAATGTAACCTCTCCTCCTGTTAACTCCAGTTTCTACTTCTAATATGTCTGTAATTGACCCTCTATGTCTAAAAAGATGTCCTACCAATTTCTCTTTACCTATACCTCCTTATCTCTATCCTTATCTATCTACGGTATTTTAACATCTTCATCTAGCACTAAGTATATTACAAACGTCTGCCGCCCGATTAAGGCCACAACATTGATTTTTTTAGGTTAAAAGTTACCTAACTGCGCTATTCTTTGTTTGTAGGTACTTACGTTTTTAAAGAAATAGTACATACGAGGGTGGATTGATAAGTTTCCGGCCTGACCAAGAAAAACAAGGTTTTTAAAAATTTTTTTTTTTTATTTCTCAACATAATCTCCTCCAAGGCTGATACATTTCTCATAGCGGTGTTCCAGTCTATTAATGCCATCTCTATAGACTGATTCGTCAAGCTCCTCAAAATAACCATTTACAGCTTCGATTACTTCTTCATTGTCCGCAAATCTCTTACCGCCAAGCCATTTTTTGAGATTAGGGAACAGAAAATAGTCACTCGGGGCTAGGTCTGGAGAGTAAGGAGGGTGCGGCATCAATTCAAACTTTAGATCGTTGATTTTAGCCGTCGCAACGATTGACGTGTGCGCTGGTGCGTTATCGTGATGAAACAAGATTTTTTTCTTCGCCAGATGAGGTCGTTTAATTTTCACCTCGTGGCTCAAACGTTGCAATAAGTCTGCGTAGTATTGACCAGTGATAGTATTACCCTTTGCAAGGTAATCAATGTATATAATACCTCTTGCATCCCAAAAAACAGTAGCCATAACCTTGTTCGCCGAAAAAATTGTTTTTGCCTTCTTTGGAGTTGGTTCCCCTGGTCCAATCCACTGTTTAGACTGTTCTTTGGTTTCAGGAGTGTAGTGGTGGACCCACGTTTCGTCAACGGTTACGAATCGACGCAAAAATTCGCTTGGATTACGCTTATACAATGACAAATTTGCGGTAGAAATGTTTTTTCGAATCAATTTTTGGTCGACTGTTAGCAAACGCGGCACCCATCTTGCACAGAGCTTTTCCATATGCAAATGTTGGTGCAAAATATGTTGCACACGTTCATATGACATCTTACAGGTCTCAGCTATCTCACGCACTTTCAATCTGCGGTCTCCCAGCACTATTTGATGAATTTTTTCGATCATATCTGGAGTTGTGACCTCAACGGGGCGTCCTGAGCGAGGCCCATCAGAGGTGCTCACACGACCCTTTTTAAACTCGGAAACCCACTGCTTAACGGTTGAATATGACGGGGAGGATGTCCCCAGTGTTGAGTCCATCTCTTTTTTAATTTCCTTCGGCGTTAACCCCTTCAAATAAAAGTATTTGATGACAGCACGATTTTCCTGCTTTTCCATTTTTACGAAAACCACAGAGGCGTCTTGTTCAGCGTGCTGTCAAACCTACACTAGCAAGGAGATCGGGCTGAAACTATAGCTACAAGCTATCCAAGGATGGTACTATAGAATGTCACCTCAAGGTAGGCCTAGTGGCGTCATCTCTTGGTTAGGCCGGAAACTTATCAATCCACCCTCGTATTACGTATCGAGGTCTGAAAAGTGGATATTGCAAACACGTAGTCTGAAGTATCTACTTTTCAGACAGAGATACGTATACTATTTTTTGTCATGTTTGTACGAAAAGCTCGTCATTAAATTGATAGTTGGCGAAATAAGAGTAAATGATTTAGAGGTTAGAAAGACATTGTCATTGAACAACTGATTTCTGCGCATGCCCATAAACTTGAGCGCATGCGCTCAAAAGATTAATTTCATTTCCTCCCGACTAAAACACGGCTGAAATCAGGCCATTTCTTCCCTATTTCATAGCATGCAAAACGAGCTTTCCGCGCTAACATGACAAAAAAGTTTTTTGTCTAATGTTTGCTTGTTTGGGCCCCCGCCACTGTCCGTTAATAGCAACTTAACGTTTTACGTTTTTAAATAGGTAAAGGTACCTGTTTGAACGTCCGCTAATAACTAATCATTTTAAATGAATGTTAAAATTCTTCCCACATAGTCATTCAGTGAACGAGCGTGTACACAAACTTACTTACGTAAGTATGTACGTATGTATGTATGTATTTATGTATGTGTAATATGAAGTAAGTAAGTGCGGTGCGGCAAAGACGATGTCTGCCGTCAAAGATATTAATGCATGTTTAGTTGAACGTGAAGGCTTAGCGATAATTTTTGGACACCTCAAATTTTAATTTAATAAATGTCGTTAAACCCGAACGCACGAATGCCGCAAGTGGAAACCAGAAACCACCGGAGCCGACGAGTAGTGAAACAGGTGAATAACGTTACGTAATAACAGACGTAAGAGAGAGAGATTCATGGGTACACTCGAAGGCGTTTTAGATACTGATTTTTCTATTAAACAAAACAACAGTGGTAATGTGAAAGAAGTTACGGTTACCGTTTTAGG
The DNA here is from genome assembly GCF_000699045.2 of Agrilus planipennis. Lineage (NCBI taxonomy): Eukaryota > Metazoa > Arthropoda > Insecta > Coleoptera > Buprestidae > Agrilus > Agrilus planipennis. The sequence continues at coordinate 1,855,259 of NW_020442467.1, forward strand.
CGCAGTCCAGTAAACTGAACGAAAGTTACAAATATAGGTAGTTCACGATCTCATGAGCCTCAGCATCGAGTTGCGACGTTCACTGACTTCTACATTTTTAGTTTGTTTCAAACATGTTTCCTTTGTACAGTGAAACACATGGTCTACAACTTACTCAATGTTATCTTGGTGTGTAGTATGCTATAGGGTCAGCTTCTGGCGCAAGTGAAGGGCCATGAAATTTTGAACTAGCTCTAACATTTTATGCATAAGCGTAACATACGTTACAGTTAGTGTGTCCGTTGTAATATAAAGCCGTGTGGAAGACAGATTAAATGTCTAGAAATCGTTGAATAATTGATTGACATACAATATTTCAATAACGTAACTGTATGGAGCTTTAAAAATCCTACAAAATATTCAATCTTACCTGTAGACCTAATCGTCTTTAGTATTACATGTTACAATTTGATTCATTTGTATGTTGCATTTAATGTTATTTAAATTAATAAGAATCGTTCTGTAATCATTACAAATAATGTAGTTATTATCGTTTCTAGAAACATGCATTAGACAGGGTGTTTCTGAAATAAGTAGCAAGTTTGATAACGCTCTACAAAACAAGAAAATTGAGTAAATTTTTGCCGGTACGAAAGTCCACCATTCTCTAGAGAAACGTATTTGAAAAGCTAGTTCGATCCTGGTAGGATCATGCTGGGAATACGACAATGCAACGCCGTATTAAATCAGCTGCTACATAGCAGCATCCATGTTGTATTTCTGTACTCAGTCAACGTAGGGTAGTTCTTTGTTTTTTCTAATGTTGTAGGCTTGTATTACGTATGTGTGTAGATAGACGACTCGTTACAAGTAGGTCGGTGTGTCAGTGTCATAAGTCAATGCAAAGTATTATTGCATTGGCCAACGCGTGAGTTTCTAGACGAACATTTTCTTAGACGCTGGATTGGACATACAGGTGCTGTACCCTCGTCAGTGCGTAGTCCTGGTCGAAATCCGTTTGACTTCTTTGTATGGGGTTGTATGAAACATTGCCTGTATCAAACGCGAGTGCAGAACACTAATAATGTTCACGACTATGTATGATCGTTGCAAATGAAGTATGACAAATGCTCGACGTTAATTCATCACTCAGAAATAATTTTGATTTCACATTAAATGCTGTTAATACGTAAATATCGTAATGCGTACACATTCGAAAACGATTCATAGGTGAGTGCAATTTTTGGTTACTCCTAGAAAACTCTGTAAACGAAATGCCGGCTAGTTTACCTGCTGTTTGATATTATGAACGGTTCTAATCTTAAAAACCATAATAAAAGTAATTGCCATTTCGATACATCTTATTGACGTTGATGCAGACTATCCTATTTAACAAAGTTACAAGTGATGAAATAAGAGATTAATAATTTTAAGACTATAATCATAAAATATCGTTTGATCGAACGGTGGTCTATAATTCATTTAAATGGTAAAGTATTCTTTTTATGTATCGGAAATTCTGCTTCATTCTTGATTTATGTATCTGCGCACGTATTTTGTTAATTTTCAAGTACATAATGGAATCAGCATTTACTTGATGAAAATTCATAACTTTATAAAAAATAATAGAACTCGTAATTTTCCCAATTTTTTATTTTTACCACTACGATTGTTTCGCTAATACAGCAGCGTTAGTCAATTGTCGTGGTAAAAATAAAAAATTGTGAGTTCCAATTATTTTTTATAAATACATATTTGATTAGTCCCTAAATGAAAATAATGTTCTCAATTTTTGACGTGACAACGTCTTATAATTCGATGGAGCCCGGCTGCACGCACAAAAAAACATGACTCGTGCGGCGTTACCTCGCTCTGAGGCGTTCCATTTAAGGCTTGAAGTGCAAGCGAGAGCGCGGAACGAGCGACAAAGAGGCACAATCGGCCTCCGCGTTCGGCAGCGTTCGACATCTGTCTCTCTCCTACTTGAGTGAGCGATGCGTCCGCGTGGACAGCTGCTATACAATAATACATTTACATGTTTTCGTCAAGTATGAAGTGCAGTGAAAAGTGAATGTGGTGTCAATTGTTTATAGCAACGATAATTGCGGCGATAAAGGTAATGATTCTTTCGATATTAAATATATGTTCAGTGATATATTGTCGAATTGAAGCTAGAGTTACAAAAATTTTAATGATGTTTAAAAGTTGTAAATAAAAGTTGTAAAACAATTGCTCAAAGCACATTCATACTTGTAAAAACTATGTACATTGGAAAAAAAATAAATAAAAATTGACATAATTGTATTTATGCGTACAAATAAATGTAACTTAATCAATTCAATTGTGATTTCCATTTACCTCCTCTATATCCATACAAAATATCTATCAAACAAATAAAATTAAAATTTTCTTTTGAAAAATGAAACCATTCCATTAGTATTTTCTTATGATGTTGTCACGTTCAACTATCGTCAGTAAACCGACTTTACAGACAACCAATTTTTATTATGGTTTTATATTTCACTGACATTTGCAAGTCCATTGATCAATATTTTTAACGAATTGTACAGATATACAATCTCTTTTTTAAAAAAAACATCTTTTTATCCCGATTTCTTGTTTGGTGCAATTCTCATGACAAGCTGTCTTATGCAAATTCGTTTGTTGAACAGGTGGTCTTTAAAAATTATCCAAATATATAATTGACAAGTTTCATTAACGATGTGATTTGCATTACGATGTTTATCTATATCTGCATACCGCTATAAAAAACTATTCAAATATAATTAAATAAAATGAAATGCATTAACTACATAATTAATTTGGCTTCTCTATTTATATGTATATTATTTATATGTGCATGTTCCAATTAAATATGAATATTTATACTAAATTGACATATTTATGTACAACCCATACGGTAAATTACCGGGTACGCATATCGTAGAGGTGGACTGTTTTGAACGACACATTTTCACAACAAAAAGTTCATATAATGGTCACTACTTTTCCTTTCGAAACTGTCAGGTGGATCGCGATTTCGACCTTGTTGACCCAGACCAATTCTACGAACTCTGAATTTCACTAAAGGTAACAATATAATACAACAGATGACATTAGCCACGCTGTTAGTAGTCATTCATAAAACGTTACCTAAAGGTAGCAGAGGTTACTACAGATTTAGATTTTTCTGAATTTAGATTTATTATCAAGTAAATATCGCTTTATCAGTGTACTGAAACACGCCTTCTTCTTTGAATAAATACGTTGCGAACTTTTCTTCGTCTTTTAAGAAACATTCACGATAAGAGCAAAGACTGTATGAAATTCCGATATTGTACTAGAATATGTATAAAACCAATGCTTTCTGTTAATAAAATGAATAAAACACGTTAGTAAACTGAGATAGTTATCTGTGAATACAATAAATCCGCTATCCTCGCGTACCTACTGACATCTTGAATGTAATACATTTCCGATTGCTATTTAAAAATTGTATAGATTTCCTAGGCAAGGTGTCTAATATAATTTATTTCACATATTTCCCGGCGATTTTAGGAATTATATACATTTTCTAGGAATTATATACAATGACGTATTACACATTTCCGTTAGCATTACTATCGTCTGTAATTGAAGTGTTACTGCAAAATAAATATAGACAATTCAGCATTTAAATTTTAGAACTAAAAGTAATAAATAATTGTAGCATTTTATTATAATTACCATTCGGAGATGTTATGGTTATAAAATCTTTGATGTGGAGATGGATTAAGATTATATTAATAATATTATACCGGGTTCAGATATGGTTACGGATATGAAATTATTTTGGGTTATCCGATAGTTTCGGATAGTTTCAGTTACAGATATTCGATTTTCAGTGAAATGTAAAAGGAAAGTACAAATACGTAAGTTATCATATGATAGATTTAGACTGCTCCCCTATTCGAAATTATTCAAAACTAATATCATCATCATCATAAGGTCGTCAGTCCTACGACTGGTTGGACACGCATCTCCACTCTTTCCTATCCTTCGCTAATCTTGGCTTTTCCGTTAACCTAGAACAACCCATATCTTCAACTATTTGCGAACAGTAATCTAATCTAGGTCTACCTTTACCCCTCCCAACATCTGTTTCTACCTCTAATATGTCTCTGACTAGACCCTCGTGCCTGAGAAGGTGTCCTACTAACCTAACTCGCCTATTTCTTATTGACTTCCAATGAGTCCTCTGTTCTTCTACTCTTTCAAATACCTCTTCATTTCTAACCTTCTCTATCCACGGTATCCTCATCATTCGCCTGTAACACCATACTTCCAACGCCTCTAACCTTTTCCTTTCTTCCGCGCTTACTGTCCATCTTTTATTTATTTTCATACAGTACCGCTTCCATTTTATTTAAAGCTATCTCTAGCTCCTCCTTGCAACATGCTATATCATCTGCAAATTTAGGCATACTAATCTTTTNTATCCTCATCATTCGCCTGTAACACCATACTTCCAACGCCTCTAACCTTTTCCTTTCTTCCGCGCTTACTGTCCATCTTTTATTTATTTTCATACAGTACCGCTTCCATTTTATTTAAAGCTATCTCTAGCTCCTCCTTGCAACATGCTATATCATCTGCAAATTTAGGCATACTAATCTTTTGCCCCTGTATATCTATCCCTACAGTTGTACTGTTTTTAATGATGTTGATCGCGTCTTCGATGTATAGATTAAAAAGTAGTGGTGACAGTGTGCATCCCTGTCTGACTCCCTTCCTAAAATCTTCTTCTCTTCGTTGCAGCCCCATCTCTATAACTGCCTGTTGCTCTTTATATAAAATAAGTATCACTCTTCTATCTTTGTAACTCATCCCTACATTTTTAAGTATTTTTAACATCTTGTCTCATTTAACATTATCAAAAGCTTTTTCTAAATCTACAAATCGTATGTATTCCCTCTTTCTTTCTTCTATCGTTTTCTCTATTGTTGCCCGTAAAGCTAGAATGGTCTCCCGCGTTCCTCTATATCTTCTAAACCCAAACTGATCTTCCCCTGGCAGTTCTTCCGCCCTTTACTGTTATATCAGTTAAAAAATTAAAAAACTAACACTCACCCCTAATTTCCACAAAACATAAAAATTTGTGGTAATTAGGGGTGTCTTCTTTTTAATTTTTTGATTAATTATTATTTACCACAGTCTCCTTTTTCTACTTTGTTATATCACATTCAGGTACTGTTTCGGATATCCGATAGTACGGTTACGGAACTCCTTAACATCCCTCATAATAGATACTGAATAAAGCAGCAAAGGTACCAGGAGTTTAAAAGTCCCATTCGCAGGAGCTGAACGATTTCTAGGGTAAACATTTTTCAAATGAACTGCATTACTTTATGAGTTTCAAAATAATGTATTAAGTCTTGTATACATTCCAAACCACATTCACTTTAGTTCTAAATCTGTGAACGAGTCACATCCTATTTAGTGGTTCGGTAATTAAATATTTGCTACAAGTGTAATGACAGGTTAATAGTTGTATGTTTATTTCTTCAGTAGGCACTAATTACGTCTCTATGGAAATATTGTTGTTTTTATGAGGATGTTGACATGTCGGTCTTTTAATTAAATTAATCAAATCGACGTTAGATGTCAATACAACTATTTCAGTTATCTCTTCCATATGAGTGCACTTGTTGCCTGCAGTGTAGGTACGCGTAACAACCACTAATTGAGATCATTACTTTCGAAATAAGGTTAATGGAGCTGCGATTTTTGCAAAGAGCTCACTTGAGGTGCATTAATGGGAACCAGCACGTTACTGTCTGTACTCCAATGATTAATTAAAGAACCGATTGAGCTCAAACAACTGCACGCATATATTGATACATTCCATGACGGTAAAGATTTGTTCCGCCGCTATACCTATACTTTAAATTAATAGATAGGAAAATAAAAAAAAAATGAGCAGAAACCCTATATGGAAATGAAAGCGAACTGTGTATCTATTAATTGTTTTGATCTCATGTTCTAAACATCATCATAAGGTCGTCAGTCCTAAGACTGGTTGGACACGTATCTCCACTCTTTCCTATCCTGAGCTAAACTTCGCATTTCCCTAAAACTAGAACAACCCACATCCTTAACTATTTGCTAACAGTAATCTAATCTAGGTCTACCTCTATCCCTCCTAACTCCTGTTTCTGTCTGTAATATGTCTCTGACTAGACCTTCGTGTCTGAGAAGGTGTCCTACCAACCTATCTCGCCTATTTTTTATTGAGTTCCGTAGAGTCCTCTGTTCTCCCATTCTTTCTAATACCTCTTCGTTTCTAACCTTTCCTTTTCCACCGCGCCCACTGTTTATGTTTCGCGCCCCTACAACGCGTTCCTCTATTTCTTCTGAACCCAAATTAATCTTCTAATAGTTCTTCCGCCCTTTTGCCATCCTACTCTACTCTAAACACCCATAAGTACAAAATTGATTGTAATGCATGCGTATCATCATAATGACGTTTTCAGCCTTATGAATGGTTGAACACCACTTCCACTTGTTTCTGTCTTGAATCATTCTTCGGATTTCTCGGAGACTACATCTCTATCGCAGCCACAAAAGAACATTTCGGCCTGTGGTACTAACTGTGTATTGGTACTATATATTTTTGAGTTCACTGAATCAAAATCCACGATCAATTTAACCTCAGTGGGTTAGGGTTTGGACTTAACCTTAAAAAACACTCCAAAATCCACTAAAACCGTTAATCATGATAATTCCAACGACTTTAAACCCCCCTAACCCCAAAAACTATGACTCCAAAAACCTATATCCCCATAATCAAAATACTGAGAGTATCGCTTAAAATCAGTAAATTTTACCTCGTCGCGGTGTACATTTGGTAATGCTAATGTTGAGGGTGGTTCTATATATTTTATACAGGATTATACATAGTTCAACACGTTGGGAATCGTAAGGATATTCTGTTTAAATTTAATAAAACCCTTCACTGACTTATGGCACTGACACATTGACCTACTTCTAATAATTTCGGCTGTCCACACACGTAGTACTAACCTACAGCGCTAAAAGAACAAAAAATTACTTTAGGCTGACTGTAAACATAAACATCATCATTTACACTTGATCTAATCTAACAAATAACAAACAATACATGAGTACAAAACTACAAAAGAAATACAACACGAATGCTGCTAAGTAGTAGCTAATTTAATGCGGCGCGAAAATGGTGGACTTTCGGGCCATCAAACATTTACATAATTGTCTTGTTTTGTAGTGCCTTATCGTCTCCTACTTATTTCAGAAACATCCTGTATGTAGAATGTACATGTTTATAGTATATACTTAACATTTACTTATGCGTTTATAATTTATATAAAGAGTGTATGGCTTTTATCCTGGATTCCTTCATTCATCTGACTTTTTTGTTGTGAAGCAAGCTACTTCAGGGTTAATAAGTGCTAGGTAAGCAGGTACTTAGATATCTACATATAAGCGTATCCTAATAGTGTAATAGCTACCAGACATTAAATGTATTCTTGTAGTAATCCAGTGTCGGCGAGAACAGGTTTAACACAAGTTATTGTAAAAGCTATTTAAAAGCCATGTAATGTTATCTGGTCTTATCTTGATTACAGCGGAGGAAGATAACTGATGGTACCGCTTACTTAATGAGAAATTAAAGCAATTACTGCAAGTATTTCGATTCTTTTTTCAGTTCGTTCGGAACATGCTCGAAGGGTAAAATGTCGATCTGATGAAAAGTGAACCAATTTACAAGATCTCTGAATGCGATCAACAGCATAAGCTGATTGAATATTACTAAAACTGGCAATGGAAAAAAATGAAGATATAATGTTTTCGACTAATACGCAAATTATTATCAACTATTTATTGCTTAACAGAAATAATCTCCCAGTAGCAGTTAGTGTCTTATCTGTAAATTGGGTTTTGTTAATAAAGATGAAATGGTTATTTTTGTACAGATAACTGGGTCTTAAACAAAACGAAAGTAGGAAACCCTGGATAACAAATGAGATTGTAGGATTAGAAGAAAGGCGGAAATACAAAAACAGGACAGACGAAGAAGGGCAAAAAAGATATAAGGCTATAAAGTGGGAGATAATTAGGAAGTGTAGGGCAGCTAAGGAACAGTGGATTGATATGAGATGTAAAGAAGTAGAAGAAAAATTTGAAGTAGGTGAAACCAATGAGGCGTATAATATAATTAAAAGGAATTTTAGAGATGAAGGGTACAGTAGTAATAATATAAGAAACGAGGCATGGGTCATTTTGATAGAAGATGAGGAAAAGGCAGATAGGTGGAAAAAATATTTAGAGAACCTATACGCAGGCCATGAATTAGGGGATATATTAAAGAAGGAAGATAGTGTGGAGATAGTGCTAGGTTATCACATAATGAAAGAAGAGTTCGATGTAGCATTAAAAAGCTTAAAGAATAATAAGGCGCCAGGTGTAGATGGGATACAGGGGGAAATTCTAAAACATGAAGGACAAAAGGTTAGAAATAGTATGTTTAAGCTAGTTAGTCACATTTACGAGACGAGGAATGTTCCAAAGGATTATAAACGGAACGTGGTTGTAACCACACCAAAGAGAGGCGCGGATAGGTGCGAGACATTTAGAACAATTACCTTAACTTCCCATGCGTCAAAAATCTAGAATTGTATAAAGGAAGATTGAAAAAAGGGCGGAAGAACTATTAGGGGAAGATCAATTTGGGTTTAGAAGAAATAGAAATATAAATTCTAGCTTTACGGGTAACAATAGATAAAACGACAGAAAAAATAAAGAAGGCGTACAAAGTATTTGCAGATTTGGAAAAACCTTTGACAATGTTAAATGGGACAAGATGTTAAATATAATTTAAAATGTAGGGATGAGTTTTAGAACGCCCATGGTTGTGGCTGTTAATATACGTTAATGAGAACATTAATAATAATTTGCGTAACATTAAATAGGAATATCGTGTTAATTTTTATTGAAGATAAAGACCAGGCGCCTTAGGAATAAAATTAAAAACAAAACATGAAAATGTATACATTAGTTTCTATTTTATTTATATTATTATTTATATAGATACAACAACTATAAATTGAAAGCGATTTCGCCAATAAAACTATTAGATTACGTCATGCTTTAAACTCCGTTAAAGTCGTGAAATAATGTTATTGATATGTATATATACACCACCGTGTTGTGTCAATAATGCAAACCGTTGGTTGTGACGCATATTACATGCATATAATCATCGAATAGTCAAACCAAATCTGTTTGTCAAATTGTTTATGACACGTCTTGTTAGCTTTTGGATGTTACAATTATGCATAAATAGAATATCTAAATAAATAAATATTGGTGATAACGATCGTCTTTTTTGTCTTAATTGGATCAAGAGTGCAAGAAAATGATGCGGATCAGACTATGAACGGTCGCGCAGGTACTTGCCCATTTATGACCTATTCGGGTAAGTCACTCGGAACCGATACACAAATAAGCTTTCAGATATTTATTTTAAATATTTAATCTACGTCGATGATAGGAATACTGAAGAAAGAGGGCTGCAATCATTATACCTAAAACTGCCTACTTTTGCCACCGCGCATCCACGCCATTTTAAAATTTCCGCCAGCTTCCAGCGTCAGACCTGTATGAACGATGTGTTACGATTTCTCCAAAACATGTACGACTTTACGATACCATGCCGAGCTTATAAAATAGAAATTCAAAGTGACTTCCACTACCGAATAGGGTGAAATTTTCTATGGAAGTAC
>NW_020442467.1:1868387-1904984 GCF_000699045.2 Agrilus planipennis
GGGTAGCAATAGAGAAAACGATAGAAAAAGGAAAGACTGCGTACATAGGATTTGTAGATTTAGAGAAAGCTTTTGACAATGTTAAATGGGACAAGATGTTAAATATAATTTAAAATGTAGGGATGAGTTTTAGAACGCCCATGGTTGTGGCTGTTAATATACGTTAATGAGAACATTAATAATAATTTGCGTAACATTAAATAGGAATATCGTGTTAATTTTTATTGAAGATAAAGACCAGGCGCCTTAGGAATAAAATTAAAAACAAAACATGAAAATGTATACATTAGTTTCTATTTTATTTATATTATTATTTATATAGATACAACAACTATAAATTGAAAGCGATTTCGCCAATAAAACTATTAGATTACGTCATGCTTTAAACTCCGTTAAAGTCGTGAAATAATGTTATTGATATGTATATATACACCACCGTGTTGTGTCAATAATGCAAACCGTTGGTTGTGACGCATATTACATGCATATAATCATCGAATAGTCAAACCAAATCTGTTTGTCAAATTGTTTATGACACGTCTTGTTAGCTTTTGGATGTTACAATTATGCATAAATAGAATATCTAAATAAATAAATATTGGTGATAACGATCGTCTTTTTTGTCTTAATTGGATCAAGAGTGCAAGAAAATGATGCGGATCAGACTATGAACGGTCGCGCAGGTACTTGCCCATTTATGACCTATTCGGGTAAGTCACTCGGAACCGATACACAAATAAGCTTTCAGATATTTATTTTAAATATTTAATCTACTGAAGAAAAAGGGCTGCAATCATTATACCTAAAACTGCCATTTTAAAATTTCCGCCAGCTTCCAGCGTCAGGCCTGTACCTATCAGATTCTATAGATCTAGAGGAAAAGAAAACAAGAAACGACCAAATACAAGATGTATGCAGACCATTCTTTCTTTGGCCCATTTTAGCAACAATTATTATAAATGAAGCCTCACCTGAAACAGGGTGAAGGGAAAGCCCCCCTCCCCCATAACGTAAGCTAACATATAGCCTACTAGATTGTGTAAGACTTCAGATAAGGTATACATGCGTTACTAAAATGGCTCAAAGGTCAACTCTTCTTCGCGTGTTGAGAGTGGTACCATTGGAAAGTGTCAGAGTTGCGATGAAAAAATGGAAACAGTAGTTTACTTAGGATAATTTAATTGATAAGTACATGTGCTGTTCACAAAATGAGAGCTGAACCAAGACTAAAAACTAAAGACTGCTTAAGTATTTCCGTACATGTTATTTCTATATGAATAACCGTTTTCTTACAGACTAAACAAAGTCTATCGGCGACTATCGAACACATATCTAATAGATTTATGATTTTCCATCCATGACTGTTTATTAAGCTAACTCACGGCTACACGTCGCCGTTGTAATATAAACAATTACCAGTCTCAACAGAAAGATCATAACCTAATGATTCCAAAACGCTATCCTTCGGTCCGATATTTAGTAGGCCTTACTAGAAATATCAGCCAGCAACCTTTGTTTAGACGTCCTACAAGATCCGTTTCATAAACGGTATATATGCCCTTACTTCGCTCATATTTTTGAGTATAACAGAATTAAATTTTTAATGACGATAACCAGTTAAAATATTCTGCAATAGTACTTTTTTATGTAATATTTAATTTTTAAACATTAAGAGGAGCCATACAGGAAGATGTTTAATACTTCATTTCTTAATGCCGAATTTGTTGCCCCTTTCCACCGTCTAAGGGATGTTGAATACCAGAATTCATTTCAAAATATATATTCATGTAAACTTATACATACTTATAGGGTGTCTCACGGTAGCCACCCATTAGAATATTTTTTCTGAAACTACTTCGTTTTAAATTTTGAAAATTTGGCCAATACAGTTATTGGGTATGCTCTCCTTAATTAACATAATGACTTCTAAATGACTAAACTGTCAGTATGAGTGTTTGCGTGACAACAATTATTTTTTTTTTGAAGTTCTGCTAAGAATTTCACAGTCATCTTCGTAAAAAAATAAACGATTTTGACGACCTACCGAATAATTTTAACCAAAACAACTAAATATTAAGTTACTCCTTGTATAATATTTCTAACATTATTTTTTGCAAGAACATTAATTACTTGCTTTTAGTTACTCAATTTTTTTTTTTTTTCAGCTCAAATATCTCTTGGAGCTGCATTATCATCTATTTTCTAAGGTAAGAAGATATATTGTCGGTTGTAGCAATTAAATATGTAACAATGGATTAGGTTTCTAGAATCATTTCATACAATAATTTTTCGTAAGATTAAAGTATAAAGCAATCAAAGAACGATAGGTATGTTTACGCACATCTTAAGTACAGTGAGAAAAAAATTTCAGTAGTTTAAAAGAAGAAAAATAAGTTCTTAGTGTTAAGACTTTGGTATTGTAAGGCAAATAATTTAATTTACCTAATTAGCTGTGGTCTACACCACTCAAACTTTTCATGTTCGACTATTATTCGGCTTAAGTACTTTTAGATTAGATTTAGTTAGCATGAATCAAAGTGTTACTATTGTATAACGATTACCCAAGCTTTAACAAGCATTTTTATTAGAGATGCATCGTACAGTGATTTTGCCGAGTAACGGATAACCGAGTACCCACAAGTAGCTGTGCTACTCGATCGAGTAACCGGTAAAACCACTACGGTTAATGGTTCGTGTCTTTAAACTATCATTAAACACCACCCTCACCAACATCCCAAAACCACATCAAGTCCCATTTAATAAGTCGTTTATATAACACTGAACCAATGAAATTTTAATTCCTGGTTGACGGATTCTTAACAAATGCGTTGTATTAGAACCGTTAAAGCGAGGCTATAATTATTATAAATACTGTAAAAGGTGACAAAATCGTCATCATCACCATCATAAGATCGTCAGTTCTAAGACTGGTTGGACATGCGCTTCCATGTTTTTACCTCGAATATGTCTCCTGACTAGACTTTCATGCCTGAGGAGGTATCCTACCAACTTTTCTATTTTTAATAGACTTCCATAAAGTTCTCTATTCTTTCTAATACCTCTTCATTTTAGCCTTTTTACCCACAGTATAATCATTCGCCTGTAACACTACATTTCTAACGCTTTTAATCTTTTCCTTTCCGTCGTACCCACCGTCCATGTTTCACACCCGTACAGCGTCGTACTCCAAACCTACACCTTCAACAATCTTTTTCGAATTTTTAAATTAATCTTTCGCGAACATTAATCGTTCTGCGTTATATCCTTACTACTCCTTCTGTCCTGACTTATCTGGCATCTTGAATTCAACCACTTCTTTTAATCTTTCGTCCCCTATCTTTATATTTGCTATTTTCCTACTTATTAGTACTTTTACTTATTTTCATAAAGTACTGTTTTGTCAATACCACTTCCATTTTATTTAAAGCTATCTCTAACTCCTCCTTCCTACATGCTAATACTGCTATATCATTTGTAAATCTAAGCATACTAATCTTTTGCCCCTATATATCTATCCCTCCAGTTGTCTTTAATGAAGATCGCGTCGTCGATGTGTAGATTAAAAAGTAGTGATGACAGTGTGCATCCTTGTCTGACTGTCTTCCTAATATTTACTTCTCTATGTTGTTGGTCCAGCTCCATAACTGCCCGTTGCTCTATACAAACTAAGTATCACTCTTTTATCTCTGTAACTCATCCTTACATTTTTAAGTATATTTAACATCTTGTCCCATTTAACATTGTCAAAAGCTTTTTATAAATCTACAAATCCTATGTACGCACTCTTTCCTTTTTCAATCGTTTTCTCTATTGTTACCCGTAAAGCTAGAATGGCCTCCCTTGTTCCTCTATTTCTTGTAAACCCTAATGGTTTTTCCGGCCTTTTTTCAATCCTCTAGAATTCTAGTTAAAATTTTTGATTTTTAATCAAAACCTGATAAACCGACAAGTAACAGAAAATGTAGCAGTTCGGTCACCCTGATGATTCTTGTTCACGAGTAGGTAATACTTGACGTTATTAGGAGGTACCCGGTCGGATCCTAAAAAAGTGCCGGATCCGCCAGGTACTAAATTTAAACAGGATACGGGGTCCATCTGTAATTTTTATAGGATCAAAATATAATATACGCTGAATATACAAAAGAGTGTTGCTAAATCCTGCTTCTGTCTGACACTAAGAAATAATACACACGGTCATCAGAATTTTAATGTATCAACTATTCATTAGAAAGATTTACAAACGTTTTATCCGATGCCATTAGAAAACAGATAATTAGCACATAAAATACTTAATGTCAACATAGCTTGAGGAAACCTTCAATTAAACTAGTTTAAAAGACACAAGAGCGATTAAAAATACAGTCCTAAATTTTAAGAAATTGTCAAATCCGTTTGGTATGTTTTTGTACTTGCCCTGCTATGGTATTTAATTCCAGTAAAAGGTTTCGATACCGTAAAGATGACCTTCACCTTGCTCATTTGTTTCGTCGCCACGTTGGCTGTGTGCGGGGGAGGCTGTGGGAAGTGGCGACGTCTAGTGCACGTTATCGACCGACGCTGATGATTACAACAGGCGATCCCAGCAGCTGATGCCGAGGGTGTTACCAACGGCCGCCGTTGACGCCGACTGGCGTCGTTGCCGCTCGGGGTTTGACGGCGGTAGCGACAAGTTCAAGGCCGCGCTTTCTCCGGCGCCGCGACGCTCTACTACACGAGACTCGTATAGTAGTAAAGCACACGAGGATCGCGACGTACGCTGCCGTTGCGAACGACATAGGTTTTGATATTATTAGCTTACGCCAAAAATCAGTTACGCATCTATAGAAAAAATAAATGAATTTTATTACAATTACAACAATTTCTGTACCTGATTGATTGCAATGAAAAGAACACTTATAGTTGATACACCTACATAAAAGAGGTCATTGTAAATTAATTATCTAATGCGAAATGAATTTCTTAGTTTACCGTTAGTGGAACAACTAATAAAGTTTTTGGCTTGGTGAGTATTTCCGTCAGTAAGTGTTCCACAGCCGCTATGATTGTCTGTCATTTAATTTTATGTCGATGTTATGTGTTTACCTCATTGCATCTCTCTGTCCGTCATCTTGCCATGTTTTAAATGACTGCCGTTTAAACAGTTCGTTACTTTATAAATAAGTACCTTCATATGCTGTTCAGTACTGTGTTTAAATAAAATGATATAGAATATTATTATGAAGATAGACTTCCTTAATATGTTTGCTAATATGCTCAAAAATTTTGTCAATTTGAATTTTGAATATCTTTTACGGTCTCAATCACAATATAATAAAAAAAAATTTGCTTATATAAGTAAATCATTGAACTATTTAGTTAAATAGCAATTCAGTTTTATCCATCACTTCAAATATTGAACAAATAAATTTAATGCTACATTTATAGAACAATTTACATTGTCAAAATTTTGTTTGCCTGAGGCTACCGTTATTGTTTTATGTGAATAATTGGATACTATTATTTCTATTGGCAGCATCACCTTTAATATTAATATATGTTTATCTCTATCTTACTACCGACTAACGCGTCATGATCCCATTTTACAACAAATCGTCCTTTCAATGTAGTTATTACGAAAGAGGGGATTTTTCTCTTTAAAATGGCACCATTTGCAAATTTTTAAAAAATTATGTGAACAATTTTGCCTATTAAAGAGAATTAAATTGTTGAATTAATTTTTAACACTACAGATAACCTCAAATTAATAGAGAAAAATTGTTGCTGCTGTTACGCCCTCGCCAGGAATCGAACCCGGGTCCTATGCATATTGTTCTAGTACTCAGCTACGAGAGGTTACAGTAGCAAAAACGACGATACGTAACTAACTACCTATGTCAGAGAATCGTCAAACTAATGAATAGTTAGTCATTACTACATTGAGGCATGTAGAAGAATTTTTGTAGGGTTGATTTAAATGCAGTAAATTGAATTAATTTTTGTATTGTTACTACTACAGAACATTATTGCTGACGTCACGCCTTCGCCGAGAAATAAACCCGGGTCCGTGACTTTACGCACCATTACATTAGCACTAAGCTAAGAGAGCTAATTCAAAAAATTAATTCTTTTTAATTTGTTGAAATTAACCGTATATTATTCGTTTAAATGTCTCAACTTTTGCTACTGTTTTTTCATACGTATGTAAATATGTAAGTGTTGTTTCACCATGACGAGAGTTTTGATCTCGACGGACAACTTTTGCCTTAGCTTGAAAATCAATATCAAGAAATTGATTTTTGATTCAAGTCTCGATATTTACCCCGAAATGCGTTAGTCAGTAAAGTAGCATTAAGTATATAGTTAAAGTATCACATCCTTTAATTACTCAGCTATACTTCATTTACTTTCTCTAGCGATTTTCCCCTTCCAATGTCTTGGATGCGCGCTAACAAAATCGTAGGTAGGGAGAAAAAAGTTCATTATACTCTCGACTTTTGTTCATTAAACATACTTTTTCATACAGTACCTGTCAAAAGTTTTGTTCAATCATGCATAGTAGTGCGAGTCGAAAACAAGCGTTAAAGCCTTTTAATATATCTTTAAATATAAATAAACATCTCGTTGATATTTTCAGTAGTAAATGGTACCAATAACAGCACATTTGAGCAATGCAATTGTAGTAGATAAAATGGTCAATTTTTCCGTGCAGCACTGTACGGATTATACGCTCCTCACCGGTTAATAGTTTGGCCGAGAACTTGTCTCCTTCCTTTTCTGGCCTAGTGCTGTTCTTTTCTACTTTGCGCCGGTCAAACTGAAGGTCACATCGCTACAGAAAGTGAACGAAGCATATGTACCCATCGAGAACGGTCTTTTGACATTTGAGCGCAGGCGCAGTGAGGCGTTAATTCGTAACGTGTGTACGACATGCGCAACGGGTCATCCCGAGATTAATAAATTACTGTTTTATAGGAATGTTCTAGCCTTTAAAAGGTACATGATAAAATTTCTTGCTCTCGAAAATTTTCTGTACGTAATCCTTTGGATCTTATCTTAATTTTTCTATCAGTACTTTTGTCTTGAACCAAGTCAAACTCAATACAAGAATTCTTGAAAATGTAGAGTCTGGAAACTATAAATGTAAACATGCCACTGTTTACAGTTTTTCATTGATTTTGATCATTATCGATTTATTTATAATAAGTATAATGACATATACCATCATAAAATGATATTTTTACGTATTACATCAGCTACTATTAAGTAAAAGTATTTCCAGTGTTTGTACTTGTGGAAAGTGTTACGACCCATTGTTGTCATATTTCATCCATAACCGCGAAAATGGGTTCAGCTACCGCACGTTATTTTCCCATTTCCCCACCGCTTACGGCCTGAAGCAACGACGCGAAAGCTGTGTTAGTAGTGTGATTGACCCTCACCCTCACACATTTCCACCCCTTGCCGATCAATCCCTTCTCGGAAGCACACGAACCGGTGCCGCTGCATCGATCGACCGGCTACGTCAAGTAATAAATTCCAGCTGCTGTCAGGGTCAAGGTCGTATCCGAGGCACGTGGCACACGCGCAAGGTCACAAACGCATCGCGCATCGACCTCCACCCTCTTCCACAACCACCCTACCACCTAATAACAACTCTCTGAGCGCGTCTTCTATTGATTTCTCGGGGTGAAAAACCGAGAAACAGCGAAGATTGTAAACAAGGTTGTTGCTACTGCTTCCGAAGTCCCGGCCGGATAATAAAGCAAAGGCGTTTTCCACTTCAAACAGCTAGGATAAGAAGATTAAATTATTGAAGAACTGAAGGGTGAAATACGAAGATGCTATTATACGGGACAAAGTTCGCTTAACAACAAATTGATTATATTGAAACAGAACATTCACCTTTAGGTTATCTAGGATAATTAACAGGCATTTCACTTTCCATTTTCCTGTTATATGTAGGTACATTACTAATCAATTTATTTGATAACTGCTTAACTGGCGAAATTCCTAAAATTGGAGTTTTTGACTTCTATGCTTTGGCAATTACTTGTTGACAGTTTATTGCTTTATTCGCCAAATCTTCGGACGCGTTTGATTTCGCTTTAACAATGTGTTTCGGGATCGTATGTAAGCTTATAAATCCTCTACTTAAGTGAGGAATCATAAGAATATTAACAGTATTTTATCAATTGGTTACATTTAATTCAATTAGAATGCTGTGGTGATGCGTTCTCAGCTACTACACTGATGCCAAAATATTTTCTTTAGCGTAAAAGATCAGAGCCAAAATAGGCTTGCAAATAGTTATATTAATGTTAAATCAACATTAAACATTTTATATAAAAATATTTCAACTCATTTTGTTTCTGATCTTTTACACATTGTATTAAGAAAAGGAAATGGAATCCATAGTTTCTTTAGCTTTGGGTTCATCTAATAAGTCAGCGGTCGGGGAACTTTTTTAATCATTACCCCAAAATATTTTTGTGTAAGTTGATATTACCCCAAGGGGAAGAGCAAAAAAAAACGAGATCACCTCTTTTTAGCATCTTTCATATTATAGCCCCCATGGTAATTTTGAAAAGAAAACAATAACTAAAAATTTAATTTAGACATCATTTGTTCAATTTATCAATGTAATACCTAGTAATACATAACGGTAATAATATACAGTTGTGGAAAAAAAATTCGCCCCCACAGAAAATATAAGTAAATTATAATTTCTTGTTATTTTGTAATTCATATGATATTTTTCTTGTATTATTAGACGAAAAAACTAGTTTAAATTTTATATATAGCCCCCATAAAAAATATTTTTTATTTTGGAGAAATGATGTTGTTTCATGTTCGATACAATTGCTTCAAAATTGGGACTTTTTCATGTAAGAGCGATTTCAATACAGTCTTCGGCGTTTAATCGATTTCTGTTCTTCGTTTTTAAGTTTAAGTTGAAAAAAATACTAACAGGTTTATAAAATAGCAAATTAAAAATATATACTTTTTTATCACAAAAGTTTCATTTTTACGCCCAAAAATTTTATTTTTACCCCATTTGGGGTAATTTACCCCGGTTCCCCGACCGCTGTAATGAGTGAAGTTTTTCGAATCGTGTTCTAAGAATTTTGGTTTATACGTATTTATTAACACACCATAATACTTTTTAGTTTTCAGTTTAACACAGCTGGCGTTAATCACTTCAATATTGTTTGTTTTGTCGTAATCAATAGAATTTCGTAGTTCCTTTTAAAGGTACGATAAGTGGTGTACAAGTGGTGGCAAGTACTGATATCATTTTGGAACTTCAAAATTCCATGGAGCATGACACTGAACCCGGAAAACAATATCGATCCAGTATTTTATATTATCCATTTCCAACGAGTTGCATTTTTCATTTTACAAATAGAAAATATGTTTGGAAAAGTATTTAAAATCAAATACAAAATGCTTAGGTATCTCAAAAAAGTATTTAAATGCAAGATAAAAAAGGTATTTTTTATTTTGTATTTACATTTTGAATGCAAGTATTTCAAATAAATCACAACTCTGGTACTAATATCACCGATCTATTATTATTTAATAAGCGTTCTTGTATTAATGTATTTTTCTTAATCGATTTTTCTACTTAAAATTTCCTACGTCGCAAACAACACAAAACAAAACTAAGAGAATTATTTATAATATTCATTAATGTAATATTATGTGCGTTATTACGATGACGCAACGGAGAATATTGTATAATAAATGCTCATCGCGTCGCGACGCATTTCGTCCGTCGGTTTGACGTGAAAATGTTTTACATAAGCCGTCAAAACACCTGGCGGCGGTGGTATCTTTGTCGCGACGTTCGCGTCATTTGTAATTCCACTCATAATCACAACACAGACGCGAGTATCATGGTTGATGTGCGAAGTTTAAAATTAGAGTAAACTTGCATCAAATTAGAACGCCCATAAAATACGTGCGCATACTACCTAATACAAATTACACATTATTTCTATACTTAGTATATCGCAGTGTTTGTACACATATACCTACATATAGATGTTTCTGTTACGAACGATATGATGACTACAGTGTACAAAATGTAAATAGTATCATCATCGTAAGGTCATCAACCATAGACTGGTTGGACACGCACCTTTACTCCTTTCTATCCTACCAATATTTGCCGTTTTCCAAAAACTATAAAACTCATATGCTTAACTGTATGCGAGCAGTAATCTAAACTACGTTTTCTATTACCCCTTTTTACTCAAGTAGGCTTGTCACTGCTTCTAATATAGTCCACTCAAGTGAGGGAAATGGTTGAAGAGTACCTACCTTATAATGGAGAAAATGATTGTAACACGGGTGATCGTATCGGAAATTTCGTGAGGAACACGAATATGCAAATGAAAATTATTATAGGAGGGGAGAAAATCCGCGAAAACCATTGCAAATTCGATTATCTCGCGAAATATGAAAGATGTGGAAAAAAAGTTTCAATAAAAGTTTTTCACAATGCCATTTTGCAAAAAAAGTATTGATGACTTTTTTTCATATCTCTTATAGAACAGAAGTTCTGCGCGCCCAATGGCAAAGAGGGCTCAAAATTCGCGGAAATTTTTAAAAAATTCAAAATAATTATTAAAAATTTAAAATTGATAATTTAATCGATTCGTAACTTATCTTAATCGATTTTTACCTATTGTTTTATTGTTTTTTCAAACAATAAAATGTTTAAACCGCTATAAATACGTTAAAAATTGTCCATATGCTCTACTTTTTGCATCAAAATTTGTTCCGTTTAGGCTGCTGCAATACTTCAGCCATTTCCCTCATTCGACTGGACTAATAGGCCTCTAACGGTCTACGAGAAGTTCACGCCGGCTTTAACTTTCATGACGTATCTGGGCACTTTTTTGATAGATTCCCTTGTAAGAGATCATCGTTGTTTACGTTTGAAAATGAAAATACGTATTTAATGAGTATTTAATTATTGTGTAATCAAAAGAGTTATTTTCATTCGATGGTAGGACACCTTCTCAGGCATGAACGTCTTGTCAGAGATATATTAGAGGCAGAAACGGGAGTTAGGAAGGGTAACAATAGACCTAGATTAGATTACTGTTCTCAAATAGTTAAGGATGTGAGCTGTTCCAGTTTTGGGGAAATGCGAAGATTAGCTAAGGAAAGAAAAGACTGGAGGTGCGTGTCCAACCAATCTTAGGACTGATGATCCTATGATGATGATGATGATAATGTTATTATTCATGCACCTCCGCTCTTTCCAATAGGAAACTTAGGATATATCCTGAGTTATTTTCGCATTTTCCTAAAACTAGAACAACCCACATCCTTAACTATTTGCGAACAGTAATCTAATCTGGATGTACCCCTACTTCTCTTAACTCCTGTTTCTGCCTCTAATGTCTCTGACTAGACCTTCATGCCTGAGAAACTGTCCTACCAACTTATCTCGCCTATTTCTTATTGACTTCCATAGAGTCCTTTGTTCTCCTATTCTTTCTAATACCTCTTCATTTCTAACCTTCTCTATCCACGGTAACACCACATTTGAAACGCTTCTAACCTTTTCTTTTCCGCCGCGCTCACTGTCCATATTTCGCACCCGTACAGCGCCGCGCTCCAAACATACACCTTTAACAATCTTTTTCGAATTTCTAAATTAATCGTTCGCGAACATAGAAATGACTTTTTTTTATTGAAGGCGACTCGACCCTGCGCTATCCTCTGCTTTATATCTCTACTGCTCCTTCGATCTGACTGACTCAGCCACTTCTAATTTTTCGTCTTCTATCTTTATAATCGCTTTTTCCATACTTTGACACTTAAGAACATAAAAATAAATCTTAGATCATTAGATGATGTTGTCCTCGCCAAGAAACAAACCGAAAAATACCGCGAAGACTGCCAAACACAACTTGGTTTCGATTAACGATCTCAAGCTTTAATTGAAGGAAATTTAAATCGTACTAGCAGCGGTAATTTAAAGTAATAGTCCCCGCGAAAATTACAAAGGCTACGCAACACTTGTCACCCGTAATTGGTAGTGGATATTACTGGAAATAAATACCGATTACGGGTCATTATTGGATCGACATTTATATTTATATGTGTCAGTTAAGTACGTACTTGACGGCGAACGGTTGCTTTACTTTACGATGTATCGTTTACTGTACTTTTGTGTACATTATTATATACGTGTTCAGGTATCGCAAACTGGATATAAAATAATCGTCTGTTACAGTTTCAATTACGAGAAAGTAAACAAGTCGTAAATTATATTAAAAATCTTCAAATTATCATCCGAACAAATCCTCAAATTACACTCATAAAGTGGATTGTGGCATTTTCAAAAGTAGGTAGGTGCTTAAATACTAAAATCGGCTAACTAAAGTGCGTATCACGTAAAGTGGCGGCTCAGGCAATAAAACATTCAAAAGATAGATGCAATAGAATCCGCTTTTAATGACATCGAAGGGAAATGACAAACACGCATACTAAGCGGGGGTCATACAATAATAATTTACACATTTGATAATCGTAATGGTTAAATAATTCATACTGGCAAGAATTTTGGGAGAGCCAGCCAGCTAGGCTTTCAACAAGATTAGCCACACTGCCTTTTGAAGACCTCATGAGGCTACTCTATAAGGGAACGTACCCATACTACGTGACCCATCAGAGGGGAAGGGGGTTCTTCAAAATTTCGCATTTTTTTCAAGATATATTCAAAACTTTCTGTTTGCAAAAAATGATTTAAAACAATACAGTAGAATCCGCTTAAAATGACATCGAAGGGAAATGACAAACACGTCATACCTAAGCGGGCGTCATACAAAGCATAGTTTTAAAAAATAAACAACTTTCTATTTTGGTTAGTTATGTAGTTTAATAGAGAGAAAAACTACAATTTGTATATATTTATTAATAGAAAAAGTCAAAGAACGATGAATTGTGATATCAATGTACATAAGAAGGGTCAGAAAAATGTTATTCTTAATCATTTGGGTCACTATAGCCGGATATGATTTCTCGAAAATCAGTCATAATAAACGATATGTCATTTTAAACGGAGTCATTATATCCATACTTTCCTATATCGGCCAAATCTCATCTCCTCTCGTCGTAACTCGCGGAACCCCTGTAACCCTCCGACCGAACATCATTTGGGAACCGCTATTCTGAATCACCAGATTCGTTTGTCTTTTTCTTAAGGATTCAAGGATTTTTTCGATCTAAGACCTTAACTCCCCCGTTTTGGTAATTTTAATTGGGCCCCTATACCAGCAGACATCTGTCCTTGACTTCTTTTTAAGGATTTAAGGATTTTTCGAAAACAATGAACTCAAACAGACAATACGTAAGTTCTACATGAATCCTTCCTAATGGAAGGAATCCAAGACGTTTAATTTCCCATTTCGGTAATTTTGAATTGGAGGCCATGATCATCAGTTTTATCTGTTATTGACTTTTCTTAAGGATTCAAGGATTTTTCGATCCAAGACGTTAAGTCCCCCGTTTTGATAATTTCAATTGGGCCTCTAGATCAACAGATTTATCTGTCCATGTCTTCTTTCTTAAGGATTTAAAGATTTTTCGATAACAATGAACTTAAGCAGACAATACTTATGTCATACATGAATCCTTTCTGATGGAAGGAATCCAAGACGTTTGGTAATTTGGAATTGGACGCCAAGATCATCAGTTTTATCTGTTATTGACTTTTTTCTTAAGGATTCAAGGATTTTTCGATGCATGATGTTAAGTCCCCTGTTTTGGTAATTTCAATTGGTCCCCTAGGTCGACAGATTTATCTGCCCTTGACTTCATTCGTAAGGATTTAAGAATTTTTCAAATACAATGAATTCAAACAGACAATACGTATGTCCTACATGAATCCTTTTCTAATGGACGTTAAATTTCCCGTTTTGCTAATTTCGAATTTGGCCCCTAGATCACCAGATTTATTTGTTCTTGACTTTTTTCTTAAGGATTTAAGGATTTTTCGATAATAAAGAACTCAAAAGTAACATGCAGATACGTGGGCACATCAAAAGTGACGGCAAATACTTATTTACTATTACTGATCCAATGCTTGACAGTTTTTCGGCTAAATCAGAACGTTCAGTTAGACAATAACGAAAAGGGTGCTACTCCTTCTTTATTTTGGTGTATTCTAAAATTGGATTCAAAGATACATGGTCAAGATATTAATTTTGCCCACCAAAAATTCTCGAATTCGCAACAAAATGAAACAATCGATATTATTTATCCTTTCTGATTGCTTACTCATATTTTATTTACTTATAAGCGAACTTCACACAACCTGGTCTGAGATTGAAAGCAACGATAAGCTTGAATACAGAGAGAGGAATAAATAGAAGAAAAATCACTCCACTTCAATCGTAAGTAGTTATACCTTCCTCTCTCCTACACACCTAACTAACTATTAGCAAAGTGCATAGAAATTAAAGACAACTGGTTATATAGCTAAACAAATATTTTATACGTTAATTAATTCCTCTAATGGGTCTCGCGTTAAGTTGAAAAGATCGTTCGAGCGGGGAATTTAATCTGCCCGCGTAATTATGCCTTTATTATTTTGTTGTATTTATTAGCGTTTGATTTCAAAGGCGGAACGTCCGCGCTCAGTAGTTGGAATATTTTTCGAGATGAGAAGTGAAAGATAGCGGAGCGAACCGCGCCGTGGGTAATGGATTCCTTTAGCCTCGAAATCATTAGCGGACTCCGACGGACCGATCGAACGGACGCGGCCGGGAAGGAATATTCTTCAGGTGCGCGCAGATAACATCAGGGCCAACAATGATTACTTTCATTATTTTCATTCGAATGTTTCATGATAGACATAAATACACTTTAACAGAATATGAATTATATATTTTTTTAAACTCCGCGGTTAACCGCTAATTATTACAAGTTGATTTAAATACTTTAAGAACTGAATGTGTATATATATATATGTATGGATACTATTATATATACATATATGGTGAACCCTCATATATATATATATACGTTTGTATCAGAGGTAAGCTTTATAATAGAAATGATACTCATTACAGGCTGATTACAAATTTTATTTTCGAACTATAAACCAAAGGGGTCATTCGGTCACTCCCAAAGAGATCAATACGAAATCGACGTAAGAATGTGAAGTATGAAAGATTAAATAAATTATTCAAAAAATGAGTCAAACTGCTTTCCGTGATCTTAAACAAAACAAAATTCAAAAATTTATTCCCTCAGCTGAAGAATAAAAGAAATGTGGAATGTAAACATGGGGCATAAAACCAAATTCACTCCCATCGCCTGGAAACCCGGATTATATTATTTTTCAAAAAGGAACAAAAGTGTAGGTTCTTTTTGATAAGATCACATGTTTATATACCCAATAAAATATATGGAGCAAGGGGAAACTGCTACCCACCATAACCTAGAGATAATAATAAAGTTTACAGTAATACTACTACTACAAAACGACCTACTTAATTTGGAAGTGAATTTGATAATGGCGAAAACAATCTGAATTATCCCAATAATAAAGTCATCAATAGGCACGTTGTACCTGCAAAACATACAAGTTTAGCCGGAATGAAATTGCATGAATTCGTATAAGTACATTCGATTTGTCAGAACCACTGTCACACCTCAATTTAGATAACCTTGTGGTTAAATTAGAAGAGCGATTATTGATTTAAAGATATGTTGCTAAACTGCGATAATATAGGGTTGTTGGGAAAGTCATTTCGTTTTTTTTTTTGTGGAAATGAAAGACAGTTTTCGTATAATAAACAAATACTTTATTAAATTATATATTGACCGTTCTGGTCCAACACCTTTTGCCATCTTTCTGGTAGTAGCATAATTCCACGCTCATAAAATTTTTGGTCTTTGCTGGCAAAAAACTGATCGAGGAGGTTTTTGACCTCCTCATTTGAGGTGAAGGTTTTACCGTCTAAAAAATTTTGGAGTGACCGGAACAAATAATAATCCGATGGTGCCAGGTCTGGAGAATATGGTGGGTGTAGCATTGTATCCCATTCAAGCTGTAAAAGCTTTTGGCGAGTGACCAAACTTGTGTGAGGTCTCGCGTTGTCTTGGTGAAACACTACACCTTTCCTGTTGATTAGTTCTGACCTTTTCTGTTGAAGTGCATCATTCAGTTTGTCCAGCTGATGACAGTAGACTTCCGAATTAATCGTTGTGTTATCCGGTAAAAGCTCAAAAAAAACGATTCCTTTAAAATCCCACCAAACAGACAGCATCACCTTTTTTTGGTGAATATCGGCTTTGGAAATGGTTTGAGCCGGTTCATCTTTTTTGCTCCATGACCTCTTGCGTTTGACGTTGTTGTATACAACCCATTTTTCGTCCCCAGTGATGATGCGCTTCAAAAACGGATCATTTTCGTGACGTTTGAGAAGCGAATCGCAGACGTCAATGCGGCGACACAGATTTCTCTCTGTGAGAACATGGGGAACCCATACATCGAGCTTCGAGGATAATCCCAGGCCTTTCAAGTGGTCATAAACTGTTGAATTTGATAAATTTAACCTCAATCCGATCTCACGTGTTGTTATTCGCCGGTTCACATCAACTAATGCCTTTATCGCGTCTTTATCAGCTTCAACCGGCCTTCCCGAACGTGGTGCATCTTCGACATCAAAATTGCCGGATCGAAATTTAGCGAACCAGTTCTGGCACTGGCGTACTGTCAACACACCTTCTCCATACACATCAGTCAATTTCTTTCTGGCTTGAACAGCATTTTTACCCTTTCTGTAGTAAAACAGTAAGATATGTCGAAAATGCTGCTTATCGCTCTCCATATTTAAAAGGGCACCAACCAAAAACTACTGCGTAGAATTAATTGGAATTTTTCACACACAAGCCTTGCTATATGAGCTCTCAAAGCATATAAAAATTATACGGCTTCAATGTGAAGTTGGGTGCAAAAGAATACAATTAAATCCTCTGTCGGGAAAAAACGAAATGACTTTCCGAACAACCCGACATTTTAGGGCAAGAACTGCTGATAACCCAATAGAAAATCAAATAACAAAACCAATTGATTTCTACAATGCGTTAAAAAAATGCATGTCAGGGAGGTTTCTTAACACAGCCCGTCTTCACTTACTAACCAGTGGAAACTGCTGAGAAGGCATAATAATGTTGTTAAACAGATACACTCCCTGGTTGTCAAAAGGTTAAAACTCATACATCAGATATAGCCGTACTATAAATACAAACCACAAAATGTATTAGAAAATCACATAGTCAAGCTTTATTAGGATAGAGACATAATTATAGACAAAACAGTTAATCATAACAGATCACACTGACCACCAAAACACACCTACCCGGTAAATGTTGCTGTACCAAATACAGAAATTCACAAATATATTCTTTTGGCTGATGATATAAAAGAAATGTGGAACCAGAAAACAGTTCGAATTATTCCAATAATAATATCATCAATAGACGTTATACCTAAAACATTACCTGCTAGCCGAGCCGAGTTGAAACTGCAGAAACTTACGTACCTAGGACTACGCCGGACGGTAGGGCGGAAGGTCCTATTCAGCCTCCTTTCAGGAATCGTGGGAATGGGTGGGTGGTGGTTCGGGTTAGGAATTTGAGACGGATGAAATGAAGACAGAAGAGAATGAAAGATTATCTGTGGAATATTACTGCCCCAGCATTTGCCTAAGTGATCCAAGGAAACCACAGAAGAACTCGGACCTAGGCAAACGGACCTGGAATCGAACCGGCGTCCTACTGAATGCTGACCAATGACCTAAACCTCTAGGCAATGCCGCTGGGTACATAAATCAGTAATCCTTGATACATGCGGAATAGTACACAGATTTCTTAACACTACTGACGGGGTTTTTAATAATCACCGATTATATTTCAGGGCAAGAAGTACTGTAGCTCTATAAAATTTAAGAACAGAAAATTGGTTTCCATGTGAATGAGGTTCTTTGTCATCAGTCTGTCTTCAAAACAGAAGACTAGTGGGTGCGTAAATATACATAGATACTCATTCTTTTTTCAAAATACCTCTGGGTTCCCTCATATATATTTCATCGAATTTGGTCAAATAATTGTGTTGCATCTGATGTCCAATTGTTAAGAAAATAAGAAAGAACGGAAATATCTATGTGTGTGGAAAACTTTATAGGCCTTTGATCGGAATGAGGAAAGTTATTGCTTTGCCTCCGATAGCTTTCCAAAGAAGTTGTTTCACTTGGAAGCGATGGCACTCGATCCTAATAGTTGAACACAAAGTACAAGACGAGACAAGACTATAAATAAGACGCGCGTTGCGGTGTCCCGCTGACGACGGTTCGCAAATCTTTTTTTGAGGCACAACTACTGGAATTATTGTACAAACAGATAGCTGTATCTATATACAGGGTGACCAATAACGTTTTCTAAAAGATGCATCATTTGTTTATAATACGGTTTACCATAGATTATCGTAGAATACTTCATTACATTTCAAGATGTTATTACTTTTTATAACTTACTATTACAACATATACATTCAAATTATAGTAGATTTCATTTATTACGACCTTGGTTATAGCGATCATTCTGTTATAGCGACGTTAAAGTCCTGTGATGTCCCATCTTGATTTAGACGGACTACGCGCCTAATTAAATTTGCGTAGTTACAAGGAAATGACAAGAACATAAACTTGGTTTATCGGTTTATTAGTTTAACAAAATTGGTTGTGTTTGGTTTTTAATCGGTAATTTACTGGTACAAAAATGAATCTGAATTTACGGGTTTAAATGATGAATGAATATTGACTAGTTTAAAAGATGAATTAATATTTTCAGGTTTAACTGAAGAATCAATATTCGACTGGTTTAAGTGAAGAATCAATATTATTTCTACATAGTACATGTCTAAGTATTTAAAGCTAAAGTATATACAAGTGGTAGGTGGGGTGGTTACTACTATTGGTTGAGACCAGGAATTGGAAAGCGGTAGGCGTTGTGAAATTCTAAGTAAAGGAAAAAGGTCGGTTCTGGAGCTATATACAAAAATACAATCCTAAACTAATCCGATCTCGAATATCGAGAGACAACTTTCATAAAGCTATACCTCATAAATTAACAAAACTGCCTGTCTATCAATGGCTCAAAGGTGCAGCAGGAACAGTTTAAATTTTCTAAATAGTAAAAAGTTTTATACACTGTACATGTAATTGATGAAACGGAACAAGTCCCTTGAATTTAAAGCATACTTTAGCACAAAATTCATCTGGCTTCGGATGTAACGCCGAGTTCGGATGTAGCGACTGTTATTAGTGAATCATTTGTAACAAATCCCTAGTAATCCCATATAGATATAGCGATATATCTTTTGTTTACATGTACACACATGATCAGAAAGTGAGGTGACCTTTACTGTTTGTTTATAGATGTTAACCAGGTAGGTTGGTAAGCGTGTACTTTTAAATGTTTCAGTTACAAAGTGATATTGTGAGTAGCAACTGTGTTTAGTAGACTTTTGAACCTAAAGTAAACTTTTGTCTGTAACGACTTCCGGATATAATGACGAAATTACAGTGGTCCCTTAGTTGTCGTTATACCCGAAATCCACTGTTTATACATTTCACGTTTATACGAATGAATTATGCTCAACTTGTGTAAGACAATCACAATCATAAAAATTGTTACAAACCAACAATTCTTGCGTATTCGAATCTGCCCGGGCACGATTTCCTTTTTTCAATTTTCTCTTTTTAAGGTTCTGTACTTCAAAAACGAAAAAGGAACCCTTATAAGATCACTTTGTT
Source organism: Agrilus planipennis (assembly GCF_000699045.2). NCBI lineage: Eukaryota > Metazoa > Arthropoda > Insecta > Coleoptera > Buprestidae > Agrilus > Agrilus planipennis. The sequence goes on from NW_020442467.1 coordinate 1,888,211, forward strand.
ACCATTCGGTTATCTGTCTGTCAAGATCCTTTTTTTCAGGAACGCGTGGAAGTAACAAGTTGAAATTAATATCAAATACTCAAGTGTGCAATCCCTAGAAGCTGTGAAATAATCAAACTTTTAAGTCAACGTAATAAAAAAATACGGCCGTTAATACCCGCAAGGGAATCAAAACCTATAGGGTAGGTACTTCCCATTGACCTAGAACCGTGAAATTTGGTATGAAGAAGCCTTACAGCACTAGTAAATAGAAAAATCCGAAAACTGTAAATTTTTGGTTACATCACGGAAAAAATCATTTTTTAATTCTAATATTGTAATTATACGTTTTCGGGACTGTTAACTTAAAATATATTCAGAGAAAGCGGGAAAAATCTTCGAGACTTGATTCTCGTGATGGACGAATCATTTACATACCTACAATTTTGGACCGAACCCGAGGATTCCCGTGATGGACGAATCATTTACATACCTACAATTTTGGACATAACCCGAGATCAATTTTTTTACCTGTTTATTGGTCCCAAGAGTAACTTACACAAGTGGTTTTTATAGTGTTCACATCTGTTTCAAAAGTAGGTACTTTTCCCATGTTATAAATTGATAAGTTTGCGGAACAGCTTCGGTTTGGCCGGCGATTTATCGGTACTGCCTATGTCGTGCTGAAGAGAACTAATAAGTTCGAAATTGTCTGGTGGTTTCGATAAGTTTACTAGCTTAAAACTGAGAGGGGGATTTGTTCTTCGAGTGATGGAGACTGGTACTATGAGAGGTCCGGTTGCTCCAGGTAGAAAATCCTGTCTGACCGGTCGTTTGAAGTTGAACTCGTAGTCCCCTGTCTTCAGGGACGGATGAGCGATGTATATTCGCTCGGGAACCAAGTCTGGAACAAGGATTAGATAAATGTCGTCTTCATCAAAGAATTCTTGGGAGTCTTACTCACTGTTTAAGGGCTACTAGTAGCAGTGGTTTCGGCCACCGTCCGCTAATTGAGCGTACCCCAATTCCACGTTAATCGAAATAAACCGTGGTGACTCCTTAGATATATCAATGACCAAGAACTTAATGTTCTTTATTAATTTAGTTTACGCGCCTATCACGTACACATACATGGGTAATAAGCTGTAACTTAGATTCAGTTTGTAAGGCTCTTGTCAAACATTTTGACCTACTGCAGTTAGCTGCAGATATCGGTGGGGGGCAGTAAAATGTTACATCTTGATGTTAATAAAAGTGTATCAGAAGTTTCGACACGTTCATTTATAAATATGATTACGGGAAAAATGCGTTTGTGGCAATAGTTCAGAACTTTACACTTTTTTCTCTTTCATGTCTGAAGAAATAATTTGTTCTTGTGGTTGATTGGTTTGTTGGATGGTATGCTTTGTTGGATTAGTGTTAGATTTTGGGGAAAATAGATGGTGTACAGTAACTGCTATTTTTAGGGGTTCAACAAACTTGTGACTAAATTAATATTGACATTGCTTGTATGTGAGGATCATCTTCAGTATAGTCACGTCAGACTTCGTTATACCATCACTTCGTGAGATTGCTATATAGGATATATTTTACGTCACATATATCTTTCTTTAAAGGTCTATGTTTGGAGCGCGGCGCTATGTTGTGGAGTTACAGGCGAATGATGAGGATACCGTGGATAGAGAAGGTGAGAAATGAAAAGATATTAGAAAGAATAGGAGAACAGAAGACTCTATGGAAGTCAATAAGAGATAGGTGAGATAGATTGGCAGTACATCTTCTCAGGCAGGAAGGTCTAGTCAGAGACATATTAGAAACAGGACGTAAGAGGAGTAGAATTTTAGGGAAATACGAAGATCGAAGGTGCATGTCATACCAGTCTTAGGACTGACGACCTTATGATGATGATATCCTTCTTTATCTTTTATTGAGTTTGCTAAACATTAATGAACACACATATTTTCACAGATGGCGTTTACTCTGTAATTCTTTATTAATATTACTATTAACAGTCAGTAGTTTTCGCTAGTCGATAAACAAACAAGTTTGAGATAACCCCCAACTCTTGACTGTTTCAGTAGCATGCTGACCAAGAACTTATTATCATCTTCCATTTGTATGCTTTATCAATTTTCTCTTCTCAAACTGTTTTCTATCTGAAACAAAGATGCTCTTTGATTATGTCGTCTACATGTAGGGCCTGATACTTCTCGTGGGACACGATGTGTGTACACACAAGGCTCTGTATACATGCACATACGTCTCATCGAAGGTCGTTATTTTTATGTAGCGAAAATTCCGCAAGCAGTAGCGGTAGGCGTACATACGACGCGTCATAAGTTTTGCCTGTCGACGGGACGGAATGAAGAGCTAGTTGACTTTGGGTGGATGAAAGAGAAGAAAAGAACAGGAAAAAGAAGCAGAAGAAGTAAAAGAAGGGACAACGGCTCTGTTCTGTTTTCTTGGTCTATACCCTGACCATCATCGGTCATGTCGCCAAGTGGAGTCGCAGCATTCCACATTCGCTTGTTTTTTAGTCGACGATCGCAGATGGATGTCAGGCCGCCGCCGTTTTTGTGGGCGGCATTGGAACAGCGTAATGCAGCCTCATCTCCGCGTTTTCAACTCGTTAAGGACTGACTGACCAACTCGGATGCAGGTTTCGTTTAATCATTCGAAAAAAATGGTGCGAAAGGGTTGTTGACTTCTGTTTCCGGAAGAAGAAATTTTGTTTTTATAAGTCGGTACTATATTTCTGCTTTGAATTTACTCGATTTAACCAGGCAAATTGTGTCAACAATGAATAAACAATGCCTAGAAGCACGCTGTACCTATTCATCATAAACTATTATAGTCTTTTTCAATTTGTTAGAATTGTGACCTTGAAAAAATCTGCGCGAAGATAGAAAGAATACACACTAGGCGTGAGCAAAACAGAATTAGTTGGAACAAGCTTGAACGAGCAGAGCTCTCGATGGGCGGTCTTAGGAGATCGGCTAGAACTGTACAGTACTAGACGAAAAAGTTTAGTAATTTCTTAAAACAAAAATGTATATAAATTAACAATAGAAAACAAAGCAAAAGTTTTACAGGTGTGTACAACGTTAAGTTATTTCACTTGTTATTATTTTTGGCTAAATATGCTTTTAAATAAAGCATATTCTTAAATTTTAACGAATCAGTTTAAATAATTTTACAAATGGTACTGTACACTTTTGTCTAGTTCTCGCTCGATGATCGGTGGAGAAATGAGCTCCGCAGACAAATATGATTGAATTTGGAATTATGCTATGGCGCATCCTAATAAAGAGAAGGGGCATATCTCTAACTTCTTGAAAAGAACAGTACTTATTAGTGTTTTATATTGCTAAACATCGGTAAGATTGCTATTTGAATGGGATAGTATATCTGTATTGGTAAAAAATCAAGTGCGAGTAGAATTGCGTACCGAGAATTGATGATCGAACAAAGACGTTGTCGAAAATAAAAAAAACAGTTTCCCTTTTGTTGTCTCGAATATTATAACGAATATGTGGAGTTTTTTCTTTGTAATATAGGTACCTATCTTCCTTCAGTGTGAATCATTTCAGACTCTATTAGCCTCGGTTTCGGAAAGATACGGATGAACTGGCATTTTTTTGAATTTTTAATTAATTATTTAAAACAATTTACAGTTAGTTTGATTGCATCATATGCATATAAATTAGGGGAATAAATGGAAACTATTTAATCTTACTGTAACATATAGTTTAATTTATCGACTTAAGCAAAGTTGGTAGCATCGGAATATTCGAAGCTGGAAGTTGTCGTAAAGTCCATTTTGTTTATATTCATGCTTCAGATTTTGAGTATTGATGTCTACGTTCGGACAAACGTTGCACATAAATTCTTGATGCAAGAAGACAATTCCTTTTCAATTTCTTCTACACCAGAACTCGGAACTTGTTCTTCTATCTGGAAAATGTCAAGGAAAACAATGTAACATAAGTATATTAGGTAGACATCATCATTCTAGGGTCATCAGTGAAAAGATTGACTACAAGCACATCTTCATATCGTAAGCCAATCTTCCTATCTCCTAAAAACTGAAACATCCTACATCCGTAAGTATTTGCGTATAGTAATCCAATCCGGATCTTCCTAACACCTCAGAAGGTGTCCTACCATCCTATCTATCCTTTTTCTTGTTTACATCGATACTCTCTCAGTGTTCTCCTCTTCTGAATACCTTCTCATTTCTAATGTTTTCCGTTCACGGTACTTTGATTGTCCTCGTATAATACCACATCTTCCTCGTATAATACCACATCTTCCTCGTATAATACCACATCTTCCTCGTATAATACCACATCTTCCTCGTATAATACCACATCTTCCTCGTATAATAGCACATCTTCCTCGTATAATACCACATCTTCCTCGTATAATACGACATCTTCCAGAGCTTTCCTCTTCTGGTAACTGTGGCAATCCACAATTGGAAGCGTCAGGAGTGAACATGCTGACTTTCTTTAACTAAAGGTAATACGCTATTTTTTTGACGCTATACGCTATTTTAACCACTATTAACCCCCGCTAGTGGTCATCCACGGTTTTTCGACCACTACCCATATCACTGAACTACCAAGTCAATTCCTCGTTGTTAAACGTTAGGGCAGCAATTTAACATATTTATTTGACAATTGTCATAATTGAAACGACAAAAGTAAGCAATTGACATATTTATAGATTACGATTTGTATGAAAGGAAATGTAGAAAATCAGTTCCCTATATACATAGATATATATTTTTATCTAATTATCTTAATGGCATATGTTTGTTAAACTATTTTAAAAAAAAAACCTTACCATTTACGATAAATTATTTCGTTTCAAAAGCAACGATACTAACGTTAAAATATTTATCTTTTCGAAACGAACCTAAATCTTCCCTGAAAAGCGTGACGATAGAAAAACAAAAAAGAAAAGGATCCGACACCACGGATCTTATTCGATGCAGTGTGTTGCTGTCAGCGAGGGAAAAATTTATCGCCGACCCCTACCTATCCGACCACGATGGGCCTTCAAAGTTATGTCCCGTATCGCAGCGGGGGCGGACTGAGGGTGAGCTGTCCACCTACACCCACACAACTAAAAACACATATACACACACAAATTTTCATACTGACGACGTGACGCCGCGACCAGTGTAATGATCTTCAGCGGGATTATCCTTCTTTCCGCTTTTGCTTCGTTAACCAGGCGGGGACAGCCAAATTACACTGCTCAACACTTTTAAACTAAAATATCTAATTACTCAGTTGATAATCGTAACAACGATTTAACATACTTTCAATTGATTGTAATTTTATTTTCATTTTGAAGATCATAAGGTCGTCAGTCCTAAGACTCTAACTAATACTCACATCCACTCTTTCCTATCCTGAGCTAATCATTTACGGACGAATAAAAAAAAGTTTAATTTGTAGGATGTGAAAAAGTTTATGTTTCAATATCTTCAGGTTACGTCTATGCTCGCGAACGGTTAATTTAGAAATCCGAAGATTGGTAAAGGTGTATGTTTGAAGCGTGGCGCTGTACGGATGCGAAACATGGACGGTGGGCGCTGCGGAAAAAAAAAGAAGCGTTCGAAATGTGGTGTTACAGGCGAATGATGAGGATACCGTGGATAAAGAAGGTTAGAAATGAAGAGATATTAGAAAGAATAGGAGAACAGAGGACTCTATGGAAGTCAATAAGAGATAGGTGAGATAGGTTGGTAGGACACCTTCTCAGGCATGATCCAGTCAGAATCATATTAAAGGTAGAAACGGGAGTTAGGAGGGGTATAGGCAGACCTAGATTACATGGTAATTATTAAAAATTGGTACAAATACCAAGAAATTGGAACATCTATTAGGACGAGGCGGACCTGATCCTAATATCGAAAAAATATTTTCGCCGCCCGGACCCATGTCCCGCTTTACCCCTTCCCGCGCTACGTCACTGTTGTTACTATTCCATAAAGCAATCGCAGAAACTATTTTAGATAGTATACAGTTACTTCGCCATAGTTCTTTGAAAAAACTTTGATATTTCTCAGTTGCATTAATTCATGTGTATTTTGCAGCTGAAATAGTTATATAATTTTCAGAATGAGTAAAACGTGTTGTTTTCTGTGTACATCAGAATGTATTTTCTTGACAGCACTAACAAATTCCATGTTATTGTCTTTGACAGGTCGTTTCCAACGTGTTGAGCGGGAAGTTTTAACAGAACTTCCCAATTAGGCTTTAATGAAATTCCAACGTGATTTAGGCATGTTCGAATTAATTAATTAATAATATTGATTCCGACATTGTAAAAAATTGTCCACTACTTTCGTTGAAACATGAAAAAGCCACTAACGCATCCATCCGTGAATATATTGTTGTAAACTGATATTAGACAATAATTTATCAAGATCTAACGTTAGGAAAGTAAATATTTTTAATGTGAAACTTCTTTGGGCTCGATGGGAGTAAAAAAACGACACGTTTTGTAACGTTTTGTCTCGCGACGCGACGATAGACTATGAGAATAGAAAGGCGCGCATGCACATATTGGTATTACAGTCAGCTGTTAGTGACCGGCATCTTATATATTATTGAATACTGTGTATTCAATATACTATTGGGATCCGTCAAATGGGTATACACCATCTGGTGGCAAAATTTATAACTCGAATGAGGGAAAAATTTGCATAGGAACTGTGCACGCAAATTGTAAAATTGTTTATTAAAATAATAAAACACATTAAAAAAGTAAAAATTTTTTTGATGATGGAGTCGACGAAGTTTTCTTCTAAAGTTAAATCAAATAAAAAGTTAATATGTTCAGTGAAAAGCTGCAATAGCACTTCAGACATAGATCTTCACTCTTCACCTACATTAACTACTTTCCAATAAAAACTAACCGTTTTATATATGTAAAAAATATATTCGGAAAATTAGAGAAAAAAGTAAACTAATAGAAGCTTGGATGAAAGCAGTAGGTATCAAAGAAGTGAATTCCGGAATAAAAATTTGTTCACGTCATTTTAATGCACATGATTATATTTCAGCAAGTATTTACCATCAGCCATAACCTTAATATTTAAAACTAGAATCATACTAAAATTATAAAGTGAGAAATTATTTATTCCTGTGTAATTGATTTAACACAATTCTAATGATACGATATAAGTATTTTGAGGTTAAGAACCTACCTGCTGCAATACAACAAAGTTGCAATAATGTGTTTGCAACGTTCTCTTAAATCGGCTTTGCACGTGCAAGTCATTGATATGATATTGCTTAAATCACCCAGAATCACCTCACCAATTATATAACGTGAATCACTTTTTAAATCCGAAGTTTGTAAAAAGTAGGCAGTAAACTTGACGGAATTTGAAGGCTAGCTTCCGGATTTGTTATTTCCGAATTTTATAATGTGATTGGCATTAAAAACACGCTCACCTTCAACGAAATTTCCTTTCCGAGGCTTTGTGTCAGCCCAATCACATATTGTGTCAATACTTATCATTTTATCGTAATTTAAAAACTTGGAAATTGCACGGTACACTACAGGAACTACGATAAATTTACCCTAATCGGCGCCATGTTTTTAGGCTCCTCCCATTTGACGGATCCCAATAGGGCTAAATTAATGTTTTGGTTATATCTGTGCAATTATATTACAGTAAGTGTTTTACACTAAATGTTTATTTAACAACAATTGATATTTATTTAAGAGTGAGCATTATTATGTATTAGTTCTAATTGCTGTAGTTATTGATAGTTTACGGTTTCTTAAGTACTTGGAAAAATAAACGAAAGCGAAAAAAATTTGACCATTTTGTTGTTATTGAATTACATAAAAACGTATTAAAGTAATACTATTTAGGTGGACTAAAAATATAATATGCTGGAAAACATATAAATCCTGAAAATTCTCGTATTCTCTCTTTCTTTTACCAACCATTACTTATTCGTTATAAAGGTATAGAGATCGCCAAAGAAATTTCACTTCTTTCACGTGTACTGAGTTGCACCTGTTTTTTTAATCTATCAACCTAACTTAACCTAACCTAACCTATCTGAAAAGCCATTTCTCTTATATAATAAATTATCTAGATCTAACGCTAGAAAAGTAAATAATTTTTAATCTATTAATTTACATATGTATATTGATCATCACGCTGTGAGTCAGGCACTTTCTTCGTCAATATTCATTTTTTTACAGTATTGTATACGTATGAGGAAAAGCAAATCATTCGCCGAAAGTAGAAAATACATATATGTTTCTCTGTAGGCATTTTTTTGTCTCACCAGCGGAAATGCATAATTATACCAAATTTGGTGAATTTGTGGGAATACTTTTCGACCACGTTTATCTGATATCCTAAAAGCTGTCTTAAACTAACCTATACGGAGAAAACTAAATTTGTATAGCAAAGCAAAAATTACAATTTTCGATTATTATTATTATTATTATCGCTTACGAAGTAACAGGCTTTTTCATTTTCACCGTGTAATTTTCAAAAATTTTCACCCCTTAATTAAAAGCTTTAAATTGTATTTATTGGGTGTTTATGTAACCTTTTTATAGTTATTTATATGAAAAGATGACTGAAGATATTTATACGAATTTTCCTAAAGCACATCTTTTTTTTTTGAGAAAGGATGCCGCCCTTTCATAGTTGCATGTAGAATATTCCCATGTTCGGGTAGCTAATCAATCAATAAATAAAGATGACAAAATAGGTGGTCGTCACAGTCTAGTGAAAGTGAAAACGTTCTGCTTATTCTATACCGTTTTTTATTACAGACCTGAGAATTTGTCAATCTTTCCTTATTAAGCGGTAATTAATTGCAGTGTTAAGTATTTTGAAATGAAGCATTAATTGCTTGACACTTTTCTGGGAGCCGCGGCAGCTTAAAGTTGGTTTCTTATTTCCTTCCAGTATCATAATATGCTCATATAGCACTCCTGTTTATCTTGCTTATTTTATAAAATTATGATTTTTCTGTTTTACTGTTCACAATCTTTTTAATACTGACACACGTAGGGTCTATGTTTTATGATACGAATAAACATGAACTTGCACCTGCTCTCTTAAACTAAATCAGTTGATATTTGTCTGTAGGGGTTATCGAGAATGATCTTTTCAACTAATATTCAATTTCAACTGCCGACTGCTTCCAGTTATACCGGAAATTGATGCCAACTTTGGTATTTTAAATGGAATGTAAATAAAATACATGAACATTAAATTTTAAGACAGCTTTGTTAACCAATTTGTATGTTTCCGATGAATAGTTTCTGAGATTATTTAATTTATATAAAAAAAATCGCTACCGCAATCCAAATTATAAAAAGAAACAAAAAATAACATACAGGGTTGAAATTTTTACCAGTTATAGTCGTGTCTTAAGGTTAATGTCATACCAAAATTGAGTTTCATAATTTTTACTGTGAGTTCAGACAAAAAATCCGAAGTTAAAAGACACCTACCATATTTTAGTTTGTCATTCGATTCCTCTTTTTATCCTCTTTCGGACTATGTGGATGTTTTATATTTATTTGAAAATTTTTGAATAAATTTGGATTTTTATCTAGAATAGATAATTTTGGCATAACGAAAGTGTGTCATAGACAATTGACAGCTAGCGTATATATGTTAAAAGGCGTTCAAATTGGTTAACAAAGTTAGTTTAGAATTTAGTGTTTCATACGAATTTATCGTAGAAAATATTCTATTGCATTTAAAATAAAAAAGTTGGCATCTAGTATAATCGGAAGCAGCTGGCAGTTGAAATTATTTAATTAAAAAGATCATCCTCGATAACGATTACAGTCAAATTTTAACACCTCTTACACGCTTAGTTTCCCTATTAAACATCTAATGTACCATTCAGTTTGAGGAACCCTGTATGTATGTTTGTAGCATTTCAGAGGTTAAATGTGTGAAAACATTTCGGCGACAGTTTCATTCAGTGTCACATTCATATCCGAAAATTTGTCGGACATCAATAATTTGGTAATTGTGAAGAATCTTTTTGAATGATAATTTTTCAAAATTGTCCCAATTTTGGATTACCTGCATTGCACTGACGTCATTGTTTGGTTAGATATATCGATAACAGATTGGAGATTACCTAATGCCCCTGCCCGCCGCAGGGGCGTTACATGAACTCCAATCTGTCATAAATCTACCTAACCAAACATGAGGTCAGTTCAATGCAGGTAATTATCCAAAATTGGATCAATTTTGAAAAATTAATGATCATTCAAAAGTGAAACTTCTTTACGCACGGTAGGGTAAGTTCGCTTCATGCGAGTTGCTATATAACGAAATCATACAACGGATGTCCCCCCTCCACTCGGTCACGTAGTCGAGTTCGTAGTGGGGATCGCTTGAGTCGTGAGCGCGCTTCAATGCAACGTTCGTTACAGGCAACTCCGATATGTATAGTGTAAAATTTAAATTCACAGTGTACAAATAATACCATTAAACCAATTCCTTAACCCCTATCCCGGTATGTTTGTGTGTTTGAAGAAGTTTCACTTCAGTATATAATTTTTTCACTTCAGTTGTATAATTACACGTTGTTTTTTTTTTTTTTATTTATGAAGAAACTGTCTCCCCCATAATTATTATACAATTTTTGAAAAAGATTTTCAAATGCTATTTTAGTGTCTTTAGTATAATTATTAATAAAATAATTAAGGAAAAACACTATTTAAACAATTAACCAAATTTTATGCCAACAACAAATTAAACAACAAAACAAACAGATGGTAAAAATAAAACACAACAGCCCAAAACACACAAAGAAATAACAACAACAATAATAATAACAATAACAAAGACAACAATAACAATTTATAACAGGAAAAGAGACTTACTAACGAGACGGTTGAATGTAGAGACACAGATGAATTGATTTCTGATAGAGATGTTAGGAGTATTTATAGTTGGAAAATGTTAGTAAAAAGAGATAGAATACTCAAGATAGACAAAGACTGGCAATAGGGGTTGAAGACACGAGCTTACAGAAATACGAAGAATTGACGAAGTTGAACAGTATAGAATTTTAGGTAAGGTAACTAAGGGAAAAGCCAGCTATTAGTACAAGGTGCATGCAGAAACGGTTGCAGTTAGATTTCTAGGTAAAGGTGAATAGAGACAATAAGGCATGCAAAAGATAAGAAGTCGTACTCTACATTGCAGAAATAAAATTAGGAAAAATATATGTACAAAATATTTACACAAAAAAAAACACTAAAAGTTTTTTTCGCCACAGTACCCCCCTGCTAGTAACAGAACGTTACGGGAAACCCGCCTGTAGGCGATCTGGGAAACGAACTCGCCTTCCAGCCCTAGTTGTTTGGTTGGTAATGGTCGGCTCGCTGGAGGGCAGCTGTGGTGGCATTTCAACGCTTGCAGGGATGTCTTCGTTTCTTGAAGTGGCCGGTGGTTCTGCAATGACGTAGGCCGGTTTAAGTCGATCGACTGATACCGTTACGTAACGGCCTTTGACGTTGACGACAAAGGTTTTGTCCGCACGTTGCACGACAGGATAAGGACCTTCGTAAGGTTGCTGTAGAGATTCCTTCGGGCAACCGCGGCGAATAAAAACCTGATTGGTCGTACCAAGGTCTTTAAAGATAAAGGTTTTTCTATCCCCATGGCGTCGATCTTGGGTCGGTCGTAACTGCTGTTGTATTGTACGGAGTTCCTTGACGAATTCGGAGGCGTCCTCGTGGGTTTTAAAATCGGGATGTGATCCTAAAAATTCCCCAGGAAGTCGTAACGTCTCTCCGTACAATAGCTCCGCTGTGGTGGCTTGCAAGTCCTCTTTCCAGGCAGAACGAATCCCTAGTAGAACGGTCGGCAGAGTTCGCGTCCAGGAACTGGTCTGGTGACACATTCTGGCTGCTTTAAGCTGTCTGTGGAGCCGTTCTACCATGCCGTTGGATGAGGGATGGTAAGCCGTAGTTCGAATATGAGTCGTACCTAATAAGCGGTTTAATAACAACGGAGTAAAAAGCGAGTGCATTTGTATTTGCCCTATTATTTCTCACCGGGGCTCTGTATTCTATCAAGCGATTTTTCGAAGCGAAGAAGCAGAATCCTTCGTCAGGTCGGCGGGACCTTTACACGCCCCCGCTGTCACCGTCATCGTCGCTCGGACCGTCCACTATCGTTCGGACGGTCGTCGGTACCTCTTTTATATTACAGTGTCTTTCGTCTTCTGTGTTGGCGATATACCGCCGTCGCCGCATCGCTTTCGGGCTGCGTATTATAGGCAGACCACTATTATTCACGACATTGTGTTACAATAAATTCTTTCGTCGTCCTTCTGCACAGATAGTGTGCGACGGCGGACGGCGGCGGCGGCGGCGGCTATGGAAGAAGAGAACGAAGAGGAGGAGGAGGAATACTGTTTACAGTGGTATCTACTTAGCGGTGAGATTTATGGGCGGCATGTCGTCGACTACTTCAGCGATTCGTACAGTTATACAAACGCTCGCACTACAATCAACAATAGAATGATTAACACGTCTGAAAGTGAGTGGGGCATAATGATCCTACCTACATATACATATCTAAAATTGATGCTCCTATCGTTATATTCCGAAAATATTAGGGTTCTGCATCCCCTTAATAAATGTTCTCACTTTATTACCTACCTTATTAGTCATAAAATAATAAGAAACATTCACGATATTTTTAACCTACTGTTTTGTTAATTTCGCAGTGAGAAGTTATAGTAACGGGTCCGATTTTGTAAATCCCAAATTTTGACATATTTCCGCGTTTCAAGGTCTCTAGAGTCGATTGCTACCATTTTTAATTAAATTTCTGGCCATGTGCATTGGGAATTATTTTTCGAATATTAAATATGGAAATTCATTTTCCATTTGAACCAACTATAAATTACCTCAAATTAATGAGGAAAACACTAAGCTAAGTTGTCAGAGCATTGGTGCGTAAAGCCAAAGGTTCCGGGTTCGATTCCCGGCGAGGTTGTGACAACAAATTTTTCCTCATTCATTCGATTATCTCGAGAACAAAAAATAATAATGACGTGTGACCAATTACATTCAACGCATAATCACACAACTTAAACTTGAATAGCACAATAGGTTAAATTAGAAGCGGATTTTTAATAATCACCGATTATATTTAAGGGCAAGAACAGTACTGATAACTCTATAAAAATTTAATAACAGTAAATTGGGTTCCGTATCGAATCTCAAAAGATGTGGGTGAGGTTCCTTGAGAAGACCTGAAAGTAATGATAAATAAAGCATTGTGGTATTTCTATTCTTTCCACCGCGAAGTTAGTCGTATGAATCACTAGGGTCACATCCACACCATCATTTTTTCTATAGATGTCTAACATTAAATATTAGAATCCAAGACTTATATTAATTTAAATATCTATTTAAATTCACACTCAATTTTTTCGCCACTTTTCATTCATAATTGAGATTGAGCTCAGGTCAGATGTGAGAATACAGAGTACAGATACCATATTACCTGTCTTTCAGGAGAACTGTAATTCGAAATCATTTTTTTGTTCGTTTGGAATATCTATCGTATTTTAGATACGTTTATTCCACTCTTTACCTTCAGAAAGAACAGCTGCAACGATTAACAATTTAAGGCTCTATTTTTTACGTCAAGGATCATTCAGTTACACCGTGACCCTTGACTGTAATAGTTATTTATTATAAATGAACTTAACAATAGTAATTTAATACATAATATATAGCCATGTATTCTCAACAAAAATTAAAAATTTGACTGTAAAGCTGATGTTTTTCTTAACCCGAATTTAAGAAGTTAAGAAAACTTGTCTGTATTTATATTTCGTAAATTATTACATACACATATTTTTAAGTAAGTACATGTATATTACCACTCTTCAACAATATCTTTTCCGAAGAAATACTTGTTATTATTTGTTAATTCTCTTTACCTTAAATTCCTAATGTGGTCTCATATTTTCAAAGGCATAAATAATGTTTGAGAAGAATTTCAAACATGATGCCTATTCTCTTCAGAATCTAGTAGGTAGTTCCTTTTAGTTATCGACCCTGATTTTTTATCCATTATTGACTACCTGACTACCTACATTCAATAATTTGTCTAATTTTTATGGTGATTTCAAATGTGCTACCTACTAGGATTATCATTTTCCAACGCCTTCTTTCCAACTATTTTAATAGATATGTATCATATTCAAATCTTTTTTGAAGCATGCTATATATTCGTGTTCAGGAACCCTCAAAACACTTAAGTAACTATAATTGCAATAGATTTTTGTGACGTTCGTCTTGGCCCCAGGTACCTTGGAAGACATCACCCCACCCCCTCAAAACCTCCGACTAACTAATTTCAATTGATTTTTAATGAACTTAAAACGTAATTCGTGGAAACGACTTGTATGACGGTCGTTCTGGATCTTAGGTATCTTGGAGGCTGTCGCCGACTGCATATTCCTGTTCAGGGACCCTCAAAACCTTCGAAATACAAAATTGGATTTATTTCTATCATTATTGAGTTTTGAGGTGAAACTTCTATATAGATGGGGGTATTATGATTTTTTTTGTCACGAGAAAGCGTTACAGCCGCATGGAGGGGTAGACGCCATATCTCGTGGTGAGTGAGTCCGCTAGAGTCTGGTAGCGTGTGCTGTGCTCAGCTGTTGTTTTCTTCCCTCTACTGTCCACACATAGTAGAAGTAAAACTTCAACGGACAAGTGGAGAAACGAATCGCAACAAATTTTTTGCTTCAAGTTTTACAGGCAGATTGTTAATGTACCTGTGCAATTTGAAAACCTGCCCGTAAAAATTGAAGTAAAACTTTTGTTGCGATTAGTTTTTCCACATTTCATTTTTTTTATAATTTCGTAATGCACTTATATCATCATCATCATAAGGTCATCAGTCCTAAGACTGGTTGGACACGTACCTCCACACTTTCCTATCCTGAGCTAAACTTCGCATTTCCCTAAAACTAGAACAGGCCACATCCTTAACTATTTGCGAACAGTAATCTACTCTAGGTCTACTTCTACCCCTCCTAACTCCTGTTTTTGCCTCTAATATGTCTCTGACTAGACCTTCATGCCTGAGAAGGTGTCCTACCAACCAATCTCGCCTATTTTTTATTGTCTTCCATAGACTCCTCTGTTCTCCTATTCTTTCCAATACCTCTTCATTTCTAACCTTTCTACCAACGATATCCTCATCATCCGCCTATAACACCACATTTCGAACGCTTCTAACCTTTTCTTTTCCGCCGCTCCCACTGTCCATGTTTCGCACCCATACAACGCCGTGCTCCAAACATACACCTTTAACAACATTTTTCGAATTTCTAAATCAACCGTTCGCGAGCATAGAAGTGACTTCTTTTTATTAAAGGCGACACGACCCTGCGCTATCCTCTGCTTTATATCCGTATTACTCCTTCCATCCTCACTTATCTGACTTTCTAGGTATTTAAAATCAGCCACTTCTTCTAATTTTTCATCTCCTATCTTTATATTCGCTCTTTCCCTATATAACACTGCATTTTTTATGCACCGATGCATTTTTGAAGACATATTGATCTCTAATATTCACAAAGTTTGTAGACGGTCTTATGAATCGAAACCGCATTTCGATTCGATTTACTGCACAAAAGTTGAAGGTTTAGTGCTTTTTTTCTTCGATCACTAGAAGCAGCAGTAACATCAGCAATTAAAATTCTACGTAAAGCAATCTAGATGCTGTGTAAAAAATGTAAACATTGATTGATTTATTAATTAATTAAGCTAGAATACGTTAAAAATAAACAAAGTTAAAGGGAAGTCGCCACGACACACCCTTCTGCCTCAATTAGTGAACATTTAATTTAACAATTTCTTAGATCCAACGACAAAAAAGTAAAAATATTGCAAAAATGGATGTATAAATTTTCACCGACAGGAATTCTATCGTCCGTTATAAAATTAAATGATAAATTTTCCCAGGTTTTGCGATGTCATAAACGAAGTAATTTTCGAACCTCCTGAACGGATAACGAAGGTGCATTTTCTACAAGAATTCTAGCACATCCGCTACCAGTTAGTGAAGAAGATTGAAGTGATTCAATATTCAGTCATTAGCAGGTTTAAAGAACGCTTAAAATTAATATTTATACACAATTATCAGTAAAAACCGCTTCCTCCTCGTCCTCTTTATTAAGTAAAACATTTACCTAATACGTATCAAATACATTTATAATGGAGTAAACATGTAACAACTGAAAAAATGCACGGATATTAGAGCAATCAGAGGTAAAAAAGACGAATACTTATACATATGTATAAAAAAGGCAGGAAACTGTCAGGAGCTTGTAATTGGCGGCAAAGCTTGCACAAGAGGAGAGATAGCCTTATCATGACATATTATCTGTGACAATTCTCATTCGCTCAGCTCTGGTACCACGTATAATATGTGTACACCTATATGTATAGGCATACGATTGATATGTGTAAATATTGCATTTAAAATGTCACTTTTTGTAGCTATTATAATTTATAAAAAGCTTAACTTACGACATGAGCCACAAACACCTAGGCCATTTTAACACAGTCCGAATACGACACGATTAACTGCATGCAGTTAATCGCAACGACAAAATGTATATCCAAAATAAATGGATTATAATAAAATAATTCGAAGTGGTCTGTATTCTGTCGAAACTGCCAGACGCGGATCGCGATTTCGATCTTTTTGGATCTCATCAGCGCG
>NW_020442467.1:1906266-1907905 GCF_000699045.2 Agrilus planipennis
TGAACATATTAACTTTTTATTTGATTTAACTTTAGAAGAAAACTTCGTCGACTCCATCATCAAAAAAATTTTTACTTTTTTAACGTGTTTTATTATTTTAATAAACAATTTTACAATTTGCGTGCACAGTTCCTATGTAAATTTTTCCCTCATTCGAGTTACAAATTTTGCCACCAGATGGTGTATGCCCATTTGATGGATCCCAATACTTAGTAAAAATAAACTGATTCAGTTCGATTGACCAATCTTCCCTGTCTGTGTTGAAGCTATTTGGAGTTTCGAATATTCGAAGATGTTTTTATCAAAATTTAAATGTTTGTATATAATGAGGGCTTACAAACGACTGTTGTAGTGTAGCGTATTGTAATGTAATTAAAACCGTTACCTGCAGGCATTCATATCATCAAAATTCCTACACCGGCCCTCTACGTATTGGAACAGAAATTTTTGTACGTCGCTTCTCTTGTTCGGTACCGTTAACTTAAACGTATAAGAAAAAACGGAAAAAAATCGCCACCAATGTAACAAGAAAGGAGTAACAACGTCGAGTATCGAAAGAGCCACTTGGCATTTTGATCACGTCAACCGGTGGACATTTAATAGTAATTGTCTTCGCATTATTGACCACCAGATTGCGTGAGATACATAAAACACACAACGGCGAAAGCATCAACGGTGGCGGTGGTTGGGTAGCAGGAGGGCGGACAACAGCGGTAACCGGTTCCTACATAAGTACCAACTCATACTGTATAATTTTTGTCATTAACTTCTCGTCTTAAACAAAAAGGAAAGAGAAAATTCCACTTTAATTCGATTGGATCGCACGATCACGCGAAAATCGAAACCTAACTGAAAAAAGTCGCTCTTAGGGAAGTTGACACCGCAGAAAAATAACAGACAGATTTCCGCGAAACTTCGCATTTATTTACCAATATTTAAAATANACTGAGGGAGAGATAACGAGCGATTTATCTTCTACTTTTGCAGTCACTCTATATAAAGTCAAGATATAGATGTTCCCTGCCTAGTAAGTCAATTACTTAGCCGCTTCGTTTATAAACAATAAATATTAATACAGTGATTAATAGCAAAAACTAGGATTTCTAAACTTTTCACTAATTTTAGGGTTCCGTACCTCAAAAGGAAAAAAGGAGCTCTTATATATAGCATCACTTCGTTGTTTATCAAGACCTTTGGAAATATCAAGTAGAAATTAATATCAAATACATAAGTCTGCAATCCCTAGGATCAATCTTCCAAGTCAACGCAATCAAAAGATACGGTCATGTATGCCGCATAATTTGACAGTCGCAAGAATCATGAAATTTGGCAAAAAGCAATGTCTTATATCACAAATAAAGGGAAAAATCTGTAATTTTACATCACAATAAATTTTTTATTGTAATTATACGTTTTGGGAACTGATCCTTCAAATTCCGTCAAGTTTCCTGCCTACTTTTTACAAACTTCGGATTTAAAAAGTCATTCACGTTATATAATTGGTGAGGTGATTCTGGGTGATTTAAGCAATATCATATCAATGACTTGCACGTGCAAAGCCGATTTAAGAGAACGTTGCAAACACATTATTGCAACTTTGTTGTATTGCAGCAGGTAGGTTCTTAACCTCAAAATACTT
>NW_020442467.1:1909245-1926290 GCF_000699045.2 Agrilus planipennis
TGCTGGTGGGCGGGCAGTCCCTCCGGACTACGCCGGAAGGTAGGGCGGAAGGCCCTCTTCAGCCTGCTTTCAGGAATCGTGGGAATGGGTGGGTGGTGGTTCGGATGAGACGGACGAAATGAAGACAGAAAGGAATGAAAGACTATCTATGGAATATTACTGCCCCAGCATTTGCCTAAGTGATCCAAGGAAACCACAGAAAAACTTGGACCAAGGCAATCGGACCCGGAATCGAACCGGCGTCCTCCCGAATGCTAAGCAATGGTCTAAACCTCTAGGCCATGCCGCTCGGTCTAAACATAGAACATCTCAGATCCTTAACTATTTACGAACTATCAACCCGTCTCGCCTATTTCTTATTGACTACTGTTTCTAATACCTCATTGCTAACCTTCTTTATCCACGGTATCCACATCATTGTCCTGTAACACCACATTTTGAACGCTTGTATTCTTTTATTTTCCGGCGCGCCCATCATCCACGTTTAGCATCGATACAGAATTTTGAGGGGGGTGCAGGTAGGGTCCGTATGTGGGTAGTCTTGTGGGCCCCATGAGGTTGCCCCCTAGGAGAAGGAAGTACATTTGATGGTTCATTGCAAATGTAAAAGATTTCATCGATACGATGACATAATTCGGCAAGGAGATTATTATTATAAGCTTTTTTATTTTACTGAGAGTATTTTCAAACGGATTTGCCTCATCGAGCTCTCATAAGGTAGACTTAATTCTAAGTTTATACATTTGATAGGTTTGCCCTTTAAGACCCATATGAAAAACCCATAAAGCAATCCTCATTTTAGTATCACCACTTTTTTTGGTGGGAAAATCTACGGGGAAATCCCTTTATAAGCATGCCTTTCATTAGCCACTTGAGGCCCGCACACTACATGGTGCATGTCCCCTTTAAATTCAAATCGGTAGACTTACATCTAACATTTTTTTTCGAATTTTTAAAGTAACCATTCGTGAGCATAGAAGTAACTTCTTTCACATAGTATGGATACGTTCCCTTATAGGGTAGCCTCATGGGGTCTTCAGAAGGCAGTGTGGCTAACCTTGTTGAAACCCTAGCTGGGTCTCTCTCCCAAAATTCTTGTGAGTATGAATGATTTAATCATTACGATTATCAAATGCGTTAATTGTTAAAACATTAAAAATGCTGTTGTATTAAGTGTCGTCACCCTCATATTTTAAATGGCTCAGTTTCCTACAATTTTAACGTTTTATAGAACGACTAGGGCAATGGAACATTAATTTTGCCTATTCATATTGACTCTATGAGACGTTTCTATGGTTCTTTTGAATTCACTCACACAAATATTAATTAAGCTTCGGTATAAACGTTCCTACATTTTATTATAGAAACAAATTCCTTAAAAACATGTGATGGCGGAATTCGTGCTCAGTAAAAGCGTTTTCCTTTTAATCGTTCGATTAACGAACGTGCGTTATTATTATTGATGCGATACGCAGATGACCAGATGCAGGTGCATGGGTCCTTTGGATTCGTGGGAGTGGCTAATTAGGCCACTTACTTTTGAAACTCAAAGAGTTCGGTCCGAATGGTAGGCAGGTAGGTCGGTTTGATGGTAAGCAGTCAGGAATGCGGACTCATTATTTTTAACGCATGTATATGTACACACACAAACACCATCAAAAAATAACATACAAAACATTATACTTGTACTTATATAATATATTATTCCACTTGTACAGTTTTTAGCAAAAAAATAATTATTTATTGCATTAAAAAAGTTGTCAATGGACGTAATACTACAGAAAATCAAAGTTATCCTGTCGTATAAAATTAAATATAGTGCAGTTGAAATTAATATATGCAGATAAAGCAGTGAGCTAGTATATATCTTACCGGAAATGTATGAAAGCTAGGAATTACCTATATACAATACCCAGGAAATGTGTACAATTCCGAGGCTATTTAGGAAATCTATAAAATATTGTTTCAAAGATTTTTCAGTACACACATATCCTGAGAAATGTATACATTTCCTAGGAATTGTATGAAATTCCGATATTGTACTAGGAGATGTATAAAACTAATGCCTTCTGTGAATAAAATGAATATCCACCCCTCGCTCTCGCGTACCCATTACTATTTTAAATGAAATACATTTCCAGTTACTATTCAGGAAATGTATAGATTTCCTAGGAAATGTGTCTAATATAATTTATTTCACATATTTTCGGGCGATTTTAGAAATTATATACATTTCCTAGGAATTGTATACAATGACGGATTACATTTCCGTTAACATATACAATTATGTAAATATGCATTAGAATTTTATCGAAAATGGTTTAAATGAAGAAGTAAGTGAGAGATCAAGAATTTCATGTAGGACTCTTAAAATAATATTTATTCAAAACAAAGTCATAAAAATATGGTTTCAATAAGCAAATAAAATCTAAATCATCATCCTGAACCACTTAATTATTTTTTATAATTGTTGATAATATTATTTTTAAAAGGACGGGGTACGAATGATTGGAAAAATGTGTCTAATGTGTAAATTATAGCTAACTTTTTCTTGTTTTAATTTTAAAGAAAACATCAATCGTTGTAGAAACGAAACGTATTTGTATTGTGTGAACCTGTCTTTGCTTGAATTGCGAGAGATATTGGTCGAGGGCAATAACAATTAGTAAAGGCATATGGTAGATAGTACGGCTCTCATAATTGGTTATCTATTATCTTTCTTGTGCCCACTTTTCTAATTGCTCTGGAGTATAAATGACTTGCCACCACGCTTCCTCGCGCACTTCGGAAAAAATATGGCGACCGGCGATGGAAGAATCCTAACGAGGCAATACTGTGGAACAATACGTTATTATTATTCTTATTATTATTACTGTCTGGGGGTTAAATGACAAAAACTTTTTTTGCTTATTATTATTCATCTCGAAATTGATGACAATATGGCTTTTTTCTTGAGGGGGGTTTTATAAATAACAACAGAGAAGTTAGTTGTGGAATTTTATTAATTTCTTCAACAGTCACTTTGTCTTTCTTCATTATCAGACTGTCTATGACGCTCAAGGAATCAATAAAATTCGCTNAAAATTACAACCAAAATTTTTGGATAATTTGCTGATATCTTCTATTCAGATGCCTAACTAAGAACATTTAGATTTACTTAAATATAGATCTTATCCTGGATTGCTTATTTTTCAAAATTCCGATTTGACTGACCTAAGACGTCATCATCATCATCATCATAAAGTCGTCAGTCCTAAGACTGATTGGACACGCACCTCCACTCCTTTATATCCTGAGCTAATCTTCGCATTTCCCTAAAACTAGAACAACCCACATTCTTAACTATTTGTGAACAGTATTCTTATCTAAGACATACGCTATACTTATGTATTGTATTACTCACGTGTCTGTGATAGTGATTTGATAGTAAATCATTGAATTTCTAATTATTACTGTATTAAAAACGATTTATTATATATTTGCATTTTCGTAATGGAGCAATGTTTTCTCCTCGTTTAAAATCAAAAAAGAAGTTGGATTGTATGGTAAAGGGTTGTGACAGCGCTTCTAATAAAGGTATTGTTTTTTAGGTTCACTAATGAAACTCATGGCTGAGGTGCCTAATTGCCTAAACATTCTCTGAATGACTTTTTCCAAGCACAGTGTTAATTTTATCAATCTAAATATTGTCGTATGCCAAAGTAATTCAATTTTGCCTACATTTTTGCTTGTAACTGTAGATAAATATACGTATTTACATTCGTACGTCTTTGTCCTTCGAATTACCGCTTTTGAGGAAGAGTCGGCGGACGAGTGTTTTATGGACCATTATTATTGTCTTCGAAGAAAAATGGGTCACAACCTGCTAGTGGCAATGCCCATAAATGTACATTCATATATATATATATATATACACCTACCTAGTAATGCAAGCATGAATACGTAACAAGAGGTCGAGGTCAATATGTCGCAATCACATTGCTGCTTTTTTCTTTTCTCTGTTTATAATAAAAGATTTTGTAACTTACGCACTTGTGATGAAAACGTAATTATCCATATTTTTATTTTGTTTTCGTTTGCATTTAAAAGAAAATGCTTATTGATTAAATAACGCAAACAATTTAAAAATTACTCTTCGTTCAAATATGAAAATTTTATTCTTCAACTACCTTTTATCAACAACTAGTGACCCGCTCCAGCTTCGCACGGGTGCAATGCTAATACTAAATATACTACAGAATGTCTTTATATACAACATTCACAGCTTTTTTGTCATTAGACAATACAAACCGGCCCCCCGGCCGGCACCGCCGCATCCGCTATGTCCCTGCATTTTAAATCTGTAATATCTTCGAAAAATTCATTTAAATTACATGCTATAAAGGGCCATATTGATTTATATTAAATGCACAATGTATTTGAAAGTACTTAATTGGATAAGGATTAATGCTGTATTGCTTAAAATCGCTTCGTAAATAAGTCATTATTTCTCATTAAAAGTAAAGGATAAAAATGGTTATTGTGGGTTATCCCTAAGAGATAGACATATACCATCCCGGACTTTTTTGTAGACCCTTTTAAGATGTACAATATTGTAGTACATTATTTTGATCTATCTCGTAGGGTTCAGCCAGCGTTTGCAATGTAAGGGCAAAAAAATGTATTTATTTACGACATCACAATAAAAACTATCAGTGTTTCTCTACTATATTATACATGTATTATACATATAAACCTTCCTCTTGAATTACTCTATCTATTAAAAAAAACCGCATTAAAATTCGTTGCGTAGTTTTAAACATCTAAGCATACATAGGGACAGACAGCGCGAAGCGACTTTGTTTTATACTATGTAGTGATTTCGCTCCCGCGAAATAAATTATGAATGAAAGATAAAGTAGGTATAAAATTCCTATTCCGTTTAAAAAGGGCATACAGTTGGGATTTAAATAAGCTGTTTTCATAATTTGCATATTAGATGCTTTTCGTTTAACGGATGCAACTTTCAATTTAATCCCCGTGTATGGAGAGAGATACAAGAATTTGAACTTGGGTGAGAGTACCAAGATATCGAAGAAGGAAAACTGCAGGTTCGCAGGAGTGGAGTGTTACGTTATGCTACTTACTTCCCTGCTGAAGATGTAGACAATGAATGGCTTAGTATCTAAGTAGAAGTGCCCAATAAAAAAATTTTTTTTGGTAACTTCGTCTTTTAATGGCTTGATAACCATGCTATCACTGCTGCTAATATGTGGAACTGTTACAACAAAAAACGCTGGACAAATAATGGAACAATAAAATCTCTTGAGGCCTAATCCTACAAAATGCTAGTTAATCCAAAAATAAGAGAAGACGCAAAAGAAAATGATTTTCTTTGCAGATCGGAATTAAAATGAAAGGCATAAAAGACTTAGGTGAACAATTAAAAAGAATACCGAAGTGCTAATTGGAAAACATTATTATAACGAATAAATATCCTTAACTTATTTTAATTATTTAAAACCCTGTAACTGTATGCAAGTGGCACAAATATTTTTCAAATGGACTAGTGAATAACGTCAAGTAGTAGATCTGTACGCAAATGTCTCAAAAATTATCTTGTACGCAAATGGTACGTATGCAATTGATGACACTTCTGAGTTATATACTAACTATACACTTCAAATTAACTTAAAATTCAGAAATCACAGTTACAATTTTGTTGCTATTAAATAAAATCTGCGATGTTAACTCACACAAATAACAATCACGTTTCAAAGAATGTTAAATGAAGTCATATCGCCTACTGTGACTCTACCTGGGTACTTTAATTGTCCGTAAAGGCTTCGTGTGGTTTTTATGTACGGAGAACAAGTAATTCATAAAACTGTTTATGACTTCCGATGCGCCTACAATCAGTGATAAGGTACAACTAACTAATGTAACTAATTTCCTTATTTCTTTGTTAGTGCAATTAATTTACAATTTCTTTTGCTTTTTCTGGTTGTTGCAAACTGTTTTTACTGTTAAAGAAAGTACTTATCCATTAAATTATAACAGCTGTACTTCCTTTTGTAATTGAACCTAATTATCAATAAATAATTTGACCGATATGTTTTTGTCGCTTATATAGTATATGATTTATATTGCTAACACACAAGTAAGAGATATACACACGTATTAAACATTTATTAAATATGTGCTTTTCTCGCGCGTTTTTGGACCTCTGTAGTGAAGATAAATATGGACTATTGACTCGAATTGTTACTGAGGACGAAACTTGGGTTCATCATTCAGAACCTGAGTTCAAACAGGACACAAAGGCACACCACCACCCAAGAAGTTTAAGGTGTCACAGTCGGCTGGGAAAATCATGACGACAGTCTTTTGGGACTCAGAAGGGATCCTATTGATCGATTATAAAGATGAAGGTGTCTCCATAACCGGAGGCTACTACGCTTCAAGCTCCTAGAGCAGCAGCCGCGGAACTTTTTTAATCATTACTCCAAAATATTCATTTTTACCTCCAAAAATTTCATTTTTACCCCATTTGGGGTAATTTACCCCGACCGCTGTCCTAGAGTGATTACGGGAAGTAGTCAAAGAAAAAAAAAATGAAAATTGACCAAAAATGTCCTTCTGCGCGACATTGCGCCTGTCCATAAGAACCGTGTTGCAGTGGCTGGCCTTGCAGAAGGTGAATTTCGAAATTTTGACTCACACATCCTACAGTTCTAACTTAGCTCCCAGCGATTAATACCTATTCCCAAACTTGAAAAAAGTCTTCGTGGGAAAAAAATTTCAGGCGACGAAAAAGTAAAGGATGCAGTTTCGGCGTATTTTTTAGACGAAGACAAAACATTTTCTTTTTCCAAGGTATACGTTAAGTAAATTAAAAGATCGGAAAAATGTATAAGGGTAGCGGATGAATATATTGAAAAGGAAAAATAAATTCGTAATTTTATTTCCATTTCTTACCACCCATTCCGCGAACTTAAAAACGGCTCCTCGTTGTTCGACATGACTAACGAACGTAAAAATTGTTCAACTTTTCCTCTCGAAAGTCATCTTAGTTGTGTGTGTCCCGAAACCTCTGCGACCATTCCACGGAACACTTTTTGTAAACCGCTGCTCAAAGTATCTACAATAACTGTAGAAAAAGCAAACGTCGATTGTAATGCTTTTCCTTATGTACTGCTGTACCACATTTTTTAATGAATAATGAATGATTTTAAGAAATATAATTCATTAGCGCAAAAACGGAATATTTACAAAATAAGTACAATGTAAAACTATCGTGAAACTAACTAACAAAATAACTAAATTAATTGAACGAAGAAATATGTACAATGAAAATACAAAATGAAAAAATGTACAAAGACTTGATTGGGTTGAAAATGTGATGAATGATTTGAGCTGACTGACTCTTTGCCTGAATTAATTGTTTATATAAATGTGGAAGTAAATAGCTAGAAAGTAGATACATAATTCACTGAAGAATATATAATGTATTAGTAACATAATATATATAGCAAACGAGACGACTAAAACTACCTTAATTTGGGAAAGCCAGATGAGGGTTGTGAATTAGACATTTTTTGCCTGAATTAACTGTTTATATAAATATGGAAGTAAATAGTTACAAAGTAGATACATAATTCACTGATAAATATATAATGTATTTTTGTAACATAATAGATATAGCGAACGAGACGACTGCAAACTACCTTAATTTGGGAAAGCCAGATGAGGGTTGCGAATTGAATTGTAAAATGACCCAAATGGTCGAACATGACTATGAATAACTTAGAATTAAAAGTGACAAATTTGCAAACTAAAATAAAATTTTATAGCTAGCTATACTTGTTGTAAAAGCCTTTGATAAAACCGAACAAGTACTATTTATATTTTGTATGTATAATCAATTTATTTCTTTTTCGAAATAAGTTATTTAAACTTTCTAAATTATTTATGTAAGTAAACAATAAATTCATAATTAAAACCGGTTCATGTTTCGTTACCGTAGCTTACAGTTTGTGTTAACGATATTGTACCATCAGAGGAGCAAAAGAAATGAGAACCGAAATCAAACGAAGATAATTAAGAAATGAATTGCATTTCTGAGTGGCCGACATTGTTAATTTAACAAGACTTCTTCTGCAGTGGCCACACACAGGCAAGTCCGACGTGAGAGAAGAAGCCGTTGTAAAACTACATACATACGAAAGAAATAACCCATCACAACTGGCTCCCTTCTAGATGTTAGGTAGGAGATGGGTGATTACCTGATTAGTTGATAAAAATGTCAGAATCTCTCATTCATTATAATACTCCTCTTGTCAAATAAGTTCGTAATACGTCAAATAACTACTTAATTTGTATTTGCTGTTGCTTAAAGATGCCTGATTGTTTATATTTTCTAAAAGATTGAAAAGTATATGTCAACAAAAGCCCAATTGTGAATTAAAAATAAGATACTCCTCATTTTTAAACCAGGAAATGTACCTACCGGCAGAAAAACCGAAACAATATCTTGATGCCGGGTGTTTGATTTTTGATCCGTCTTCCGATAAAGGTGGAGCTGCAACATACATTTGAAATACTTTCGTGCATTTTTAAGAAGGAAATGCTCAAGGGTTGTCACTCTTGTGTATTTAGTTTAGCGTAGGCGAAAAATATATAAAATGAGAACTATATCGCGGTCTAAGCTAACGGTGTCGGAAGTGAAACTTTGTACAGCATAGTAGAGTAACAACTGGATATAATTTACGTTCACGTTGACAACGTAGCACTACCACTGAGGATGTCAGCCGCAGTAGCTGACGAAACGTCTAGACAGAATAGTTCACTTGGACCACGGCCTTACTACAGATTCCGGCCGTGAAAGCAGTGGTTGAACCCTGAAAGTAATAGTCAAAGAAAAAGAGTACTATGAATAAGTTCACTAGTTATCTACTAGTACCCTAACCTATAAAGATTATGTGCCGTTAACCATGATTTAAAAACCAAACAGTTTTATATCCAGTCATAAAACGCAGACACCGAGTGCTCTGTTTAAAAATAAAAATATTAAACATTCCACCTCTTCTGTCATAAATAAATTAAGGTCCTTCTAAACTTTCCAGAAATGGGAAAATTTTTAATTTAGTGCTTACACTACTCTTGAAGAGGATCAATTAGGATATGAGACTGCTATGTTTAGGTTAGAGCAAATAAGCTGGGACGGACGTTACACATCAGCAAACAAATTTAGTAAAGATTTATGTTTAGCTCACTTGATTATCCTTAAAACGAGCTAACTTGATAATTCATGGGATTTGCTTAGTTTCTATATTTTAAGTCAAGTGAGCTGTTGTCATTACTTTTTGGATTGATTCGTGCAAATTGTGCTGATAACGTATCAGCATTCTTTTAGTACTTTTACAATACATGTAGTTATAGTAATTTTATGGTGATTATGACACCTTGCTTTTTAATGAGACACTTTAAATTCTTGTAGAGTTAATTCAATATATCACTGAATTATTTTTTTTTTTAATTTACCGACTACAGATAACCTCAAATTTGTGAGGAAAAATTGTTGCCGCTGTCATTCCCTAGTCGGGAATCGAACCCGGGCCTCTGGTTTTACACACCAATACTCTACCACTAAGCTACAAGGAAGTGACAGTAGCAAACATCGACGATACTTGCCTAGGAGTATAAGTAGCAGAATTCTTCAGGCGCTCGGGTTCAATTCTAGGCAAATGAGTGACAGAAACAACAATTTTTCTTCATTTGAGGTTATCTGTAGTGGGTAAAATTAATTCTATAATACTTTTCATAAATTGGTTAACTGAAAATTATTCTATCTACATAACACAATGTGTACAAACACATGTCACGATTGCTGCCAGATGTATTTAAATTGTTCGGGCATTTCATGAAATGCTCGAATTTATTTTAGCAAGTAGAAACGCACCATACAAGTGGGCTTTTGTGACATGCTGTATTTATGTTCGAGAGCATGTTTTAAATGATCGCTTGTCATTTTTGCGTCCGTCTTTCTTTCCTCCTTCTGCAGTTGCGCATTCCGACTCTGCAGGACGCGTACAAGAGAGACGCTGGCAGTCTGATGCTGCTCTCTTTAAACGGGCCATTTATACCGCCGTCGCATCGCGCGTATAATATGCGAACAAAGACATTGTAAATTATTTGCAGCCTCTATGATTGAAACCGATATTTCTCTTACGCTTCTTGCATACTACATACATGGGTGGATACGTACTGGATGTCAGAATAGCGCGAATATCTTCTCTTTTGCTGTCGATTGCTGGCCGCTTGCATTTCGTCTTCTTTTTAAACTTATTACTTACGATTTGTATGTACGTAGGTACTGTCTATCCCACTAGAGAATGAACTGGTATACTTCGTTTACTTTCTGTAGCGATGTGACCTTCAGTTTGACCGGCGCAAAGTAGAAAAGAGCAGCACTAGGCCAGTAAAGGAAGGAGACACCTCTCGGCCAAACTCTTAACCGGTGAGGAGCGTATAATCCGTACAGTACTGCACGGAAAAATTGACTTCAAATTGCATTGCTCAAATGTGCCGTTATTGGTACCAATTACTACTGAAAATATCAACGAGATGTTTATTTATATTTGAAGACATATTAAAGGCTTTAACGATTGTTTTCGACTCGCACTACTATTCATGATTGAACAAAACTTTTAGCAGATACTGTATAAAAAAGTATGTTTGATGGGGCACATTGCTACAGAAAGTAAATGAAGTATATAATTAGGGAGCGCAAAAGAGCCATATCGTTACAACTTTTTACTGCCTGGAACATCTGCGTTCGAAGTAGTTTAAAGTATTTTTCTTGTATAACAAATAGGCGGAATCTGGGCTCACTTCGAGATAAGGAGATAGGAAAAAATTAAAAAAAAAAAGATCGCCTAAGCGCTTGATTTTGACGGTATAATTTACTTAAAATTCTCCAAATTCTGGGAAAAATAGTGACAGAAAAAAATCATGGCCATTTTCCCTAACAGGAAAAGAAAGTGAACCTTATATTTTCTTTTCGATGTGTTTATCGACAGAAAAATAGTGGCAGAAATTTGTGCACAAACTAAGTAAATGTCGGTACGTTTATATACATACTTAGATTCTACTCTGTATCCATTATTAACATGCTTGCACTAATAATAAGACTTGACGACTCCCCAAACCAACAACAACCCAAGAACAAGAAATTGCAGGACTTGCTAGTAAGACAAGAAGTTAGCAAACCAGGAAAAAACATATTCCTTTTTGCCTATTCATAACAATCTATCGCAAAACATAAGTCGTTGCTATTTAGGTATTACTTATTTTACAGGTGATAGAATAGATTACTGTTCTCAAATAGTTAAGGATGTGGGTTGCTCTAGTTTCAGGGAAATGCGAAGTTTAGCTCAGGATAGGAAAGAGTGAAAGTAGATAATCTACCTTCGATCTGACGCAAAATCCGATGTATTTTCTTATAAATGTTGATTTTCGTCCTTTTCTACCGTTTTACTCCCTCCACTCCTACTCTAACGTCACGGCCGTCAGCTACCGTTGACAGCTGTCATAGTGAGCCATCTTTGACAACTGTCATCGTCAGCCAGGGCTTCGCCCCGTTCCTTCCACGGTTGTTCCGGTCTCCTGAGGCCCTTCATCTGTCATGTACCTCAACCATAGCCGTCGCCCCATTAGTATTAATGTTACAACAACGGCAGCGGCGGCCGCAGAGAGGTCTGGTGGCGAGAGGACAAACTATAGCGAAGATAGCGGGAAGTTCAAAGTCGAAAACGGCAGCAGCCAGCAGTAATGGGGCTTGCTGGCTAGTTACGAAGTACCACGATAATGGGGCGACGGCTACGGATGATGTATCGCATGCCGCAGCAGCAGAGCAGCATCTTAAGATCAGGAAGCAACAGATATAGGAGCCTCATGAGGCTGGAGTACCCGTAGATGGAGCGGGGCGAAGTCCTGGGTGACGATGACAGTTATCAAAGACGGCTCACAATGACAGCTGTCAAAGAATGGCTACGATGACAGCTGTCAAAGATGGCTGACGATGACAGCTGTCAAGGATGGTGGTGACGTCAGAGTAGAATTGGAGGGGGTAAGATGGTAGATAAAAAACGAAAATCTTCATAAGTATATATGAGATTTTGCGCCAGAGCGAAGGTAGCCTATCTACTTGTGTATAATTTACCTTAATGCTGAAAATTTGCATCGCATCTAGACATTTTTGAAATTACTAGGCGTTCAAAAGATCTGTCGCATGCGACACTTTAATTTGCCTATTTATTTCCGTACGAAAAAGATGTTCACCGTTGACGTCAGTAAATGTAAGATTTTTACTAATGTTTTAAACGATGCAATGCTGCACATGACATAAACGCCATCGGTACGCGGTTTATTTTCAGATTGTCCTCATAGAAGCCAAACTAATTATCAAACGTTAAAATAGCTTTTGTGTCTGCAAAGTTAGCCAAACTGGCTCAAAATAAATTTATTTCCTACACACATATTTGTATCACATTTACGCACACAACAATATGCCCCCTCTTACTTTTATTACGTTAGTCAACTAGAACCGTTTACATATGTTACACATAGCAATCACATACAATTTTGTTTATATCCATACATAGTTCAAAATTTGAAGATTTTTGTAAGAATATACAATCAAGCACTCGTGTGAGTTATTCCTTTAGTCCAGACGACTTAACTTTAGGCTATGAAAGAGCACCAGAGTTACAGCATTACTGCAGTATTGTACAGGCCTGACGCTGGAAGCTGGCGGAAATTTTAAAATGCGCGGTGGCAAAAGTAGGCAGTTTTAGGTATAAAGATTGCAGCCCTCATTCTTCAGTATTCCTATCAGGGGCGTAGATTAAATATTTAAAAGCAGGGATCAGTGAGTGAGTAAGTAATAGACATACAAACAGAAGAACTAATTGTTGATGTTGGTGACAGTGATAGAGATTCCGATGATGACAGTGAATGTGAAAACTAACTATAAAACAAAAGCAATAGGTTAATTTTTTCTTTTTGATAAGTCATGTTTTTACATTACTACATTTTCTAGTACGCTACTGTCCCATCTGTATTAATACTATAATTTACGCCTACTGAAAGCTTATTTGTGTATCGGTTCCAAGTGACTTACCCAAATAGGTCATAAATGGGCAAGTACCTGCGCTACCGCTCGCCAGCTTCCTTCGTCAGACCTGTAGTTCATGTTATGCTCAATAGACGACGACACGTTATTTACCCTATTCTATTTTAGATTGTCGTGATCTCTATTGTTAATTATTAATTAATACAAGGGCTAGCTTTCATGAAGGCTGCACAAGAAACACGGAGGTCACACGTTCCATACCGCTGGTCTATAATTTGCTGATGATATCCAAAGAGATAGAAATCGTGATCTACGCTTGACGGTTTCGACAGATTATTGACCAAGAACTTCTGTTCTATCATGCTTATACCCCTACTAGAATCTTGAGGGAGTGCTGGTAGGGTCCATAAGTGTGTAGCTACACCACCTCTTGTGGGTCCAATGAGTTTGCCCCCTAAGGCAAGGAAGCGGCAGATAACGCTTTGCGGCATTTGTGCATCATCAGGAATGCCGCATGTAGCCCCCGCGGCGAAAAATTATTGCTACCCCATTAAAAATTTTTTTAAAGATGAACTTTATGATTAATGCCAAAAAATACAAAATTGAATAAGAAATATATTTTACCAATGAGAAACTGTTCACTTTTTATATATGTAGCAATGGTATAACACATGTTATTTCTTTACTTTCGGACTAACATTAAGATAAACCATTTTTTTAATCAATATCAATTAATTTATAGGTAGTAATATTTTAATTGTTTGCAGGTACATTTCTAAATATTTAGCATCGCATGGATACGTAAAAGGGACAAATTTCAATACAATTTATATCTCCATTTGAAGGGATATATACATATATCACTTATTTGTAAAATTCGTATTGAACTCTTTTGTAGTCAATAACACTTTAAATTTCGATTGTTTTATTGTTGTTCGACCTGATGCGTCTGGTTTCAGTTGTCTTATAATAACAATATCAAGAAGTACACTTGTTGGTTCGTTGCAAATGTAAAAGATTTCATTGAAACGAAGACGTAATTGGGCAAGCGGATTGTTACCATTTTTTATAAGTTTTTTATTTTACCGAAAGTATTTTCAAACAGATTTACCTTATCGACCCCCTATAAGGTAGATTTATCGAATCTACGGAGAAATCCCTATATTGGCATGCCTTTCATTAGCCACATGAGGCCCGCACACTACATGGGGCATGCCCTCTATTAATTCTAGCCGGGTAGTTTAAAAAAATGTTAATACTATATCGAGTATTAGAATTACGAAAATGACTCCACCACCCGACTGGGAATTAGTTAGTGGATTGGATCCGATGCGGATCAGAATTGCCTGAAGATTAATCAGAAATAAATCGGGCTTTCTGATCCGGGTATGATGGAAAATCGTCACGCCATATATGATCAACATAGGATCCATTTGAAAAATCCATGTCGGATCTGTTTCTAAGATCCATGACGGATCCGTTTCTAAAATCCATGACGGATCCGTTTCAGAGATCCATACTGGACCGATTCAACAGATCCATCCCGATCTAGCCAAAAGATCCATACCGGACCCGTTTAAAGGACCAGGATTATTTTTTTCTTTTTATTAGGAGTTAGGAGGGGTAGAGGTAGACCTAGGTTAGGTTACTGTTCTCAAATGGTTAAGTATGTAGGTTGTTCTAGTTTTAGGGAAATGCGAAGTTTAGCTCAGGATAGGAAACAGTGGAGGTACGTGTCCAGCCTTAGAACTGACAACCTTATGATGATGATGATGATTAATTTGTTGTTAATTATCATTAATTAACAATAAATTTGTTCATTGTTTGACGAACAATATTACATACAGAATAAACCAGGTAAAAAATAACGTTCTGTATTATAATTCAGTTCAGAACATCGGATACCACCTACAATCTTGATTTAAAGATTGTACCGAAACCGTAATAGAATTTGTAGCATTCGATTGTGATAAGAAATTGATCAGATGATTGGATTAAGGGATAGGATACTCTACTATGATCAATTTCTGATCAGATGGTTGGATCAAGGGATGGTGTGCTGTGCGCTGATCAATTTCTGATCGGATGATCAGATCAACGAATAGAGTGCTGTACTCTGATCAGAAACTGACCAGATGCCCGTATTACGGAAAATCTGATCCGCATCTGATCATAATCCGGGTTCTCTTAACTCATTTCCAGTCGGGGATCTGTACATACCGACGAAATAGTTTATTGGATAAGTAAACTATTTGTACTTTTTTCAATCCGAATCCAATTTTCTTATTGTAAAAAAGTGGATGTAACTAACCGACTTGTTTTTAATAAAATTAACCTTGAAATTTTGCCAGAGACATGAAAACGAACATCTAAGCATACACTATTTTCGTCAATAAATGCACAATTTTAGCACAGTTTCACCTGTCTGAGTCTAGAATGTACGACTTATTTTTGATTTTTGATATCCGAGAATGAGTTATTCCAACCGTAAGTTCATGTACCTCATTACCTCTCCTACACTCTCAGCCAGGCTGGCAGACATGAAAACGTCACCGTTTTCCGCATTATTTGACATTATAAATTTTATTATGCCTGCAATCTGTGCCAAGTATTAAGTAATGATGGTCACGGCGAAATTACGTTAACAAAGAATATCGCTAGACTCGATTGCATATGCATTTGAAGAGGATTACTAACAAAACGAAACCTTCCTCTTTATAGAAGATCTGTGCCACCGAATTGTGGTAATAAAATAACCCCTGAAAAGATTTTATTACTGTGTTGGAGTGAATGACTTGCAAATAATTACACTTACATATTTTTAACTTTAATTTAGAAATTCGAAAAAGGTTATTAAAGGTGTATGTTTGGAGCACGGCGTTGGACGGGTGCGAAACATAGACGGTGGGCGCGGAGGAAAAGAAGCGTTCGAAATGTGGTGTTACTGGCGACTGATGAGGATACCGTGGATAGAGGTTAGAAATGAAGGGGTGTTAGAAAGAAAAGGAGAACAGGGGACCCTGTGGAAGTCAATAAAAAATAGGCGAGATAGTTTGGTAGGACACCTTCTCAGGCATGAAGGTCTAGTCAGAGACATATTAGAGGCAGAAATAGGAATTAAGAGGAGTAGAGGTAGACCTAGATTAAATTACTGTTATAGTTAACCCTGCTTTCACACAGACGGTTTTTTGCCGTGGCCGTTCATGGCAACCGTGCCGTGTATAATAGTAATACATTGGTTTATATGCAAGCGTTCACACAGCACGGTTTGCTGCCGTAGCCGTGCACGGCTGCCGTCGCAGCACGGCATGGGGACTGCAACGGCACGGCGCCGTGGCCGTGCACGGCAACAGTGAGACAAGCAAGTGTATAGAAGTATTCACACGTGCCGTGTGTTCACACGGCAAAAATTGTTTTCAGGATCGTTTTTCTCTCTGAATTGTGCAGTTAACAGAAGAAATTATATAGTGTGGCGGATAATAACACCGCTATATTTAATTTAAAACATATATTTGACTAAACATTATATTACACCCTTTTGT
The DNA here is from genome assembly GCF_000699045.2 of Agrilus planipennis. Lineage (NCBI taxonomy): Eukaryota > Metazoa > Arthropoda > Insecta > Coleoptera > Buprestidae > Agrilus > Agrilus planipennis. The sequence continues at coordinate 1,925,902 of NW_020442467.1, forward strand.
AAATATTTCTACTCGAATTCTTTTGTATCTGTCTTTCTATTATTATTATTATTCTCTGTGAAAATATTTGGAACAGTGTCTTTATCAAGGTAAAAATCTTACTCCAAGCATCGGTAGAGATTATATAATTAAGAAAAATTTACCTCCTTTCTTAATAATATATCATTGGGGAAGATAATACAAAGGATATATTGAATATGAGCATTTAAATTTTCTCGGATATTTTTGAAGAAACAAGGTTTTGTACAGATATATATTACAATCTTCTTTTATCTCTTATAAGCTAGACAGTGAAAACTTTAATAATTTGATTTCTTTTGGTATCAAAGCGTTACATAACAGAAAGGAAAACCTTTTTCTATTTCTGATAGATTGTTTTCTGATTGATA
>NW_020442467.1:1926979-1959500 GCF_000699045.2 Agrilus planipennis
TACTTGCCCATTTATGACCTATTTGGGTAAGTCACTTGGAACCGATACACAAATAAGCTTTCAGTAGGCGTAAATTATAGTATTAATACAGATAGGACAGTAGCGTACTAGAAAATAATGTAGAAACATAACTTACCAGAAAGAAAAAATAAACCTATTGCTTTTGTTTTATAATCAGTTTTCACATTCACTGTCATCACGGGAATCTCTGTCACAGTCAACAACATCAACAATTAGTTTTTCTGTTTGTCTGTCTGTTACTTGCTCACTGATCCCTATTTTTAAATATTTAATTTACGCCCCTGATAGGAATACTGAAGGAAGAGGGCTGCAATCGTTATACCTAAAACTGCCTACTTTTGCCACCGAGCATCCACGCCATTTTAAAATTTCCGCCAGCTTCCAGCGTCAGGCCTTGTATATGAATGGCTGAATTGATAATTTTGTATTTTCTATAGCTTGAAACTTCCTCGTATTCCTGAGGAAAAAGGGCCTTGACCGGCAGAATGACAGACAACGAAATTATCATATAAGGGTTCCTTTTTTTCTTTTTATTTATGGAAAAACTAAAATTTTTAAGTTCTCGTTAAAATTTCTCTTCTTTATTGTTAATTACTCATTGAATAATAAGTTGCTGATATAAATCACGAGATGGAATCAATTAATATTGAATGTTTGATGGTATAATTTCTTCATTTTTAAAGAGTAATTAAATACATTTCTGCATATACGCAGATAAATGTTGAACGCCAGTGACGTTTAGGATTAGTATGAGCTCATCAAAATTCTTCAGTTGCATAAAAAAGTCTAGTAGTTAGGTGGTACTACTACGTTATCCTGGGATCCTGCTGCTTTGCTCTGCAGGGAATCCCTCTCGCATTATTCATCGCCGATTGGGAAGCATGCGAACTCTACAAGTCGTTGTCGCTAATAGCGCGGATAAATCTACGCCCGAATGGCAGCGGCGAAAAGCACCGTTTCATCGTGAAATATTTCACCTAGTCGACTTCAAAAGTTGATTTACATTAAACATTCAATTTATTATTAGACTCAAGTACATATAAGGTCGGTTTCCGGCGTTTAGCACTCTTGTAATCGCGTTTACACGTAATACGTATTATCAATGTTTGTGTAGGTACTTACTCGGAGAAATGCTCTGTTTAACTACATCAAACTAACGATTTTCTGTTGCTTATATTTGTATTTGAAAGTAACCACCTTATATAGAACGTATAGCCATATCTATGTATATCGAAAGCCGCCCATAGCACTTAATTTTTCGTGTTACATTGATATGATATTTCCATATTCGTAACTAACCAATTCAAAAAGGACGAAAAGAAATTGAAAATAAAAAAGAAAAAGAAAATTGAATTAATCATACTGTTTCACAAAAATTGTACTTTAAAAAAGTAGTTTAAGTTATATCAATAGACTGTATTTCTTGTAAAAATTGAAAGATTTCTAATATTTACATGAAAGAGTTCAAACAGAACATTCTTAGGTCAGTAGACATTACATATAGCTACTGATGTATCGAGTTGTTCGGAAAGTCATTTCGTTTTTTCCCGATAGAGGATTTAATTGTATTCTTTTGCACCCAACTTCACATTTAAGCCTTACAATTTTTATATGCTTTCAGAGCTCATATAGCAAGGCTTGTGTGTGAAAAATTCCAATTAATTCTACGCAGTAGTTTTTGGTTGGTGCCCTTTTAAATATGGAGAGCGAAAATCAGCATTTTCGACATATCTTACTGTTTTACTACAGAAAGGGTAAAAATGCTGTTCAAGCCAGAAAGAAATTGACTGATGTGTATGGAGAACCCATTAAATATTTATTCTCTTTGATAATGGTTTAGCAGCCGAAACAATTGTTAGTGTTCTAAATAAACTGTGAAACAAAAGTGTACCAAGTGTTTTATTTCTTATATCTTAATTAATATGTTTCACCAAGTGCCTAGCCAAGAATCAATTTCTTACAAATATTTATGTTCTAAATTTACATCACCTTTTTCGAGATATCGCAATAAATATATAAATGTGGAGTAAGTTGCAGTATGTTTGAGGGTAAAATCTAAAAAGTAATTTATAGGGTTGTTCGGAGAGTTTTTTTTTGTGGAAATGAATGACAGTTTTCGTATAATAAACAAATACTTTATTAAATTATATATTGACCGTTCTGGTCCAACACCTTTTGCCATCTTTCTGGTAGTAGCATAATTCCACGCTCATAAAAACTGATCGAGGAGGTTTTTGACCTCCTCATTTGAGGTGAAGGTTTTACCGTCTAAAAAATTTTGGAGTGACCGGAACAAATAATAATCCGATGGTGCCAGGTCTGGAGAATATGGTGGGTGTAGCATTGTATCCCATTCAAGCTGTAAAAGCTTTTGGCGAGTGACCAAACTTGTGTGAGGTCTCGCGTTGTCTTGGTGAAACACTACACCTTTCCTGTTGATTAGTTCTGACCTTTTCTGTTGAAGTGCATCATTCAGTTTGTCCAGCTGATGACAGTAGACTTCCGAATTAATCGTTGTGTTATCCGGTAAAAGCTAAAAAAAAAACGATTCCTTTAAAATCCCACCAAACAGACAGCATCACCTTTTTTTGGTGAATATCGGCTTTGGAAATCGTTTGAGCCGGTTCATCTTTTTTGCTCCATGACCTCTTGCGTTTGACGTTGTTGTATATAACCCATTTTTCGTCCCCAGTGATGATGCGCTTGAAAAACGGATCATTTTCGTGACGTTTGAGAAGCGAATCGCAGACGTCAATGCGGCGACACAGATTTCTCTCTGTGAGAACATGGGGAACCCATACATCGAGCTTCGAGGATAATCCCAGGCCTTTCAAGTGGTCATAAACTGTTGAATTTGATAAATTTAACCTCAATGCGATCTCACGTGTTGTTATTCGCCGGTTCACATCAACCAATGCCTTTATCGCGTCTTTTTCAGCTTCAACCGGCCTTCCCGAACGTGGTGCATCTACGACATCAACATTGCCGAATCGAAATTTAGCGAACCAGTTCTGGCACTGGCGTACTGTCAACACACCTTCTCCATACACATCAGTCAATTTCTTTCTGGCTTGAACAGCATTTTTACCCTTTCTGTAGTAAAACAGTAAGATATGTCGAAAATGCTGCTTATCGCTCTCCATATTTAAAAGGGCACCAACCAAAAACTACTGCGTAGAATTAATTGGAATTTTTCACACACAAGCCTTGCTATATGAGCTCTCAAAGCGTATAAAAATTATACGGCTTAAATGTGAAGTTGGGTGCAAAAGAATACAATTAAATCCTCTGTCGAGAAAAAACGAAATGACTTTCCGAACAACCCAATACATACCTGTACAAGTATTACTTTATGTTTATAATCGAATTCTTTACGTTTACCGTTTTCTGATTGAATGTACCTAACTACCTAAAATGCATAAATAAGTAACTGCGTAGCATTATAAGGAGTCATTATCATAGGTGGTTTATTATTTATTAACGTCAATAATATTCATAAGAACAAAGTGCTCTTCCGTACAAATTGTACATAATAAATTAACGCATCATGTTAACAGTTAGCCATTTTCCGTAAAGCAGTAAACACCAGTATAAATAATTCAGGTTTTAAACGTGAAAACAAAAAAGTAGAAATCCCGCTGTTCATGGACATTGAAAGATGCGGCAATTAGAAGCACATTTGTATGTATGCAAATTATTTCGAATTTCAAATAACGAGTGTCGTGGGCGTCTTAACAAAATACCTGCATACTTTACTCCTTAGCGGCGTTATTAATTTTTGAATACAAAATTAACATATTACGCGTTATTATTCATTATTATTAGCCGTTGTTTTATTGAGACGTGAAACTGCTGCGGCATTTCAGAAACCACATAAAATACGAATACATTTATACAATAAAAAAAGAACAACATATAAAAAATTAGACAAGTTTCTCTCTGGTAATATGCAAATATTATAAATTAATACGAAAAAATTGCAACGTAATGGTTTAGTTATTCATCATCATCATAAGGTCGTCAGTCCTAAGTCTGGTTGTACTCGCACCTCCACTCTTTTATATTCTGAGCTAATCTTCGCATTTCCCTAAAACAACAGGGTTTGCCCGGAAAGTAATAAGACTGAGTCGATTTAAAAAAAATTATTGAGCCAATCGTTACAATTCTTTAAAAACTTTCAAAGTAGGCTCCTTCTGCGTCGATGCAGCGATTTCCAATCATTGAAGGCATCACGGAAGCCATTCTCCGGAATAGCCTTAAGAGTCGCAGTGCATGCTGCTTGGATCCCCTCTGTCGTCTCAAAATGCTTGCCTTTCATCGGCTTTTTCAGACTAGCAAACAAAAAAAGGTCCGGGGGGCCAGATCTGGGCTGTAGGGCGGCTGCGGAAGCATTGGGATGCCGGCCTTGGTCAGATAGCTGTCCACAAGAAAGGCGGTGTGAGCCGGGGCGTTGTCGTGGTGCAACTTCCAGTCGGCTGTGATGTCTTGTCGGACCCGATTGACCCTTCGTTTGAGTCTCTTGAGCACTTCCACGTAAAACTTGGCGTTGACGGTTTGCCCAGGAGGAACAAATTCATGGTGGACTATGCCTTTCATGTCAAAAAGTCTTCCAGCACGGTCTTCATCGGCGACCTCTTCCCGGCCCTCTGAAAAGGCCGAGTTTCACACAGAATTTAATCGCGTACCTCTGCTCGAATAAACGCTGCATTTTCGGCTTGCACCACTCACAGAAACATGTTGCGGGAAAAAGCCTGTTCTGACTCTCCAGGTGCTCGGAGACAACTCTCCAGCCGCTCGTTCGTTAGCTAGGAATTCCCTCTACCGAATCCAGTCGTAGCGCTCACGCTCCGAAGTACAGTCGCTGCGGAAGGAAATCAGTCCTATTACTTTCCGGACAAACTCTGTAGAACAACCCACATCTTTTACTGTTTGCGAACAATAATCTAATCTAAGTCTACCTCTGCTCTTCTTAACTCCCGTTTCTTCTGCCTCTAATATGTCTGATTAGATATACATGCCTGAAAAGGTATCCTCCCAACCTACTCGCCTATTTCTTATTGAATTCCATAGAGTCCTCTGTTCTCTTACTCTTTCTAATACCTCTTCATGTCTAACCTTCTCTATCCACGATATCCTCATCATTCACCTGTAACACCGCATTTCGATCGCTTCTAACGTTATCTTTTCCGTAGCGCTCACATTCCACGTGAAACTACCAGAATTATGAATGTTTTAATGCTCCTAGGAAGAAATCCAACTATAGATTAGGTCCAGAGACAATAGAAAATTTGGAAAACAATGTTAAAAATCTAATTCACTAATTTCACCTGCAAAATTTGACAAAGATTAAACATACCTAAAAACACAGTGCACGATTCTTTAGAAAAGAGGAGATATTCTATAGTACATAGTAAATGTCACGGAGGCAATTCAAGTTCGCGATTGGCCAGTTTCGTACTAAAAATTGTCGATTTTATTCGTAATTGGATTGGTTCATTCGAAATCAAAGAGCTCTGTCCCGTGATCCATTTATTAGCAGCAAACAACGATGACTCGTTCAACTTGCAATACTCAAGCGATTCGAATTTTGCGTGGTATACTTATGTTCAATGATTTTGTGTCTATTTTGCTATCTAACCACTAAAAGCCATGAGTTCTGTTTTGAAAACAGAAATGGACTAAAATAATGAAATTGCAAAAAAATTAAAAAGGCCGTCTAACATTAAATTATGAGAATATGGGATTCTTATAAGGGATGTAAGCTAATACATCTAATATTTCGTTTAATTTCAAAAAATCAAATTTGTTTAATTTGAAACACTATAAGAAGAATAGCAGAATTTTAAGATAATTTGTGGTATTTGTAAATAGAAGCCTTACATTCCTACAAGGTATACGCTTAAAAAAAGCGAAGGAAAAGGTTTCGTTTTGAAGGTTTGCTTTAAAGTAAAAGGTTATAAATAATTTGTATTTATCAAAGAACCATCTGCCAAAAAGCTAAAGGATTTGCTTCGAAAAAAGGAATCTAGTTTCACTTTCTCACTCTTTTGAACTTTTTGGTAGCTGCCTAGGCGTCACACAGCTTGTAACGTAAAAATTTATGTATTTGTAAGACTTTTTTTGTGTTAAAATCTATCTAAAATAATAAGTAATCTTTAGTTGTGTGGTCCCAGTGTTGTGCTTGTTATGGCTGATATGGTGTATTTACGTACAAAAAAATAGTACAAACCAAGACGTACACCACTAGAATCAGATTTTAAGACGCTATTTAGATTTGAGGAGGAGAATGTCGTGTGGTTGACGGACCACTTTGTATATATGCATATGAAAAAGAACAAACTGAAAAATTTCAAAGATAATACAAATAGAGCAAGAACCAAATATTATTATAGTTACTTAAAATAATCAAATTTTGATATACCTACATTGTTTTTCGCCTAATTTCTTATCTACCACAAATAAAATAAAATATCGGACGGAAATGTGGTTTCTATGTACAAAAGTCTCACTATTGTATTTGTAAAAATTCAGTTATTATTATTACTATTATTTATTTGACTCAACGGGTATGCACCCATTTTTTACAATTATTACAAAGATATAAGATACAAGAGTTATATTTCTATCTGTAGTTACTGTGTGTTTTTTAATGCTAATTATCCATAATGATTAGGTGATAACATATAACTAAATCAAATTACATGTTACAAATACTTTGAAAAAGAATGGAGTGTACAAAACAAAAGTTAAGATTGTGACGCAATTTAGGTACATTGGACAGATAGGGCGCAGCTTTAGTAAACGCATAATGGACCACAATAAATCGATCCTAAATAATGAAAATATTACCGGTTTTTCCTAGACATGTCACACACTTAGGTACATTTCGAATTAAAAGGCACTTGTTTAAATTACCTACGAAATCCTAAAAATCCGACTTCAGGAAAATTGCATCGCAAAAGAACAAATAAGCGGTACCAAAGCATCTATACTTAATAAATACTTTAACAACCCCAAGCATTCACACTTCAGAAAATTGTTTAGAAAGCGAAGCAGTTGTCGACGACCTTCAAATCAATTTTTTGAAGCATTACTAAGTGATACTATTTTTTTAAGTTCAATTTATCTAAAATTCAATACTTATAATTACTGTTGAAAATTATTCCAAAACGTGAATAGTAAAATCAACAACTATAAAAAAATTTATAAGCTGAACTATAATTTCCGTGTTGAAGTTCCTAGATTAGGTAATATCAGTACACAAATTTTAACAATAATGATTTTGAATTGTGGTTACTACTTCCCACGCTGTCTTCAGGAAAAATTACATCAGAAATAACGTAACATAGCCATACGTTCCCCTAATAATTTTCAGTTGAACTCACAGACATTTACGACCTTTTGAAGAAGAAAATAAGTACGCGAGGGGAGACCCTCAGAATTACCCTCCGACCAGGTGCTTTCCAAAGTGTCTGGATTCCCGATATGTTTGCGTAATCCTTGCTAAACACAAGTGACAATTTGTTTCTTTAGCAAATTGTATTCAATATAAACAGATGAAACTCTTGAAGTTTTATTTTTACAGCATTTGATTAATAATTAATATCCTAAAGCTTTTAATTATCTCTTTGGATGATTTTACATTTAAGAACTATCGCTACAAACGATGTCGAAATTCCAACCATATAAATACGATTTCAATGATTTTGTTTACATTTGAGAAAAAAAATACTTAGTAAACTCAAGTTTTCTTTAATAATTAAAAAATTGAGAACAAGTAACTGATCTAATAAGAAAAATTAAGAAAAAAAAATATCGGTTGTCTGTAAAGTCGGTTTACTGACGATAGTTGAACGTGACAACGTCATAAGAAAATACTGATGGAATGGTTTCATTTTTCAAAAGAAAATTTTAATTTTATTTGTTTGATAGATATTTTGTATGGATATAGAGAAGGAGGTAAATGGAAATGTATTATTGTATAGCAGCTGTCCACGCGGACGCATCGCTCACTCAAGTAGGAGAGAGACAGATGTCGAACGCTGCCGAACGCGGAGGCCGATTGTGCCTCTTTGTCGCTCGTTCCGCGCTCTCGCTTGCACTTCAAGCCTTAAATGGAACGCCTCAGAGCGAGGTAACGCCGCATGAGTCATGTCATCAAAAATGGAATGTTTAAAATGAATCTCGTACCTACATTACAAATCATTTTAAAATTGGATGAATTTTTGTGATTTCTATTAATTGCTAAATAGTACTTGGTGTTTGATGCAATTTTCACGATCATGCAGAAAACATTTCAAGAAGGTTTTTGTTATGTAATAATAAATTAATTTTTAATGTATGGATAGAATGATATGTCGGTGTTTTCCAGCAGTCAGAAAATTTTACTGAGGATCTATCAAAATTGTGATATTGTTGTGAAATTTACTTAAAATAACATTTGTGATTAAGTGATTAATATCAACATTGTGATTTTTATCTAAAAATTTCAAGTTTTACGATTTTTTACGAATTCCGAGTTTTCAATAGAATTATTTAGGTTCGTTAAAAAAGTAAATACTTCATAAGTAAGACTCAGGGTTATTCTTTAAAAACTCACTAGCTTGTTCTTTAAAAACTCACTAGCTCATTTAAATCGTCAGTTTTTCTGTATTAGATCATTAATGAAGATCGACAGAGTAATGAAGATATCCCTTATGATCGAAAACGAGATGTCGGCAACATATATACCTTTTTGTGCTGCAAACCGACAATCGCAGTTTAACGATCGATATACTTATATCATAATATTTTTTTATTACATGTTCCTACAGAAAAGCTCCGTTATCGTAACCGAAGCTGTCGTATATCCGAAACAGAAAACTGAAACTAAACTGAAGCAGATTTCCCGGACGCGAAAGTAAAATTCGTTTATTACAGGTTGGATTACGATAATAAGAATAGCAATACAGGTAAAAATCTTACCTAGCCTAGTCTAGCCCAACCCAACCTAACCAATTAATACAATTTTTTGTTTCCATAAAATTTTGACCAAAACTAATTTTAAAGACCAAAACCTAATAGAAACACCAATACCTCGTTATTACATACAACATAGGAAGTTCTTCAGGAGGTTTTGATCTGCCTCTGGGCAAATTTTGATCGATTTATCGAAGGAGATATAGGATAACTATAGTCCTGTCTATATTTTTTTTAAGAGAATCTTTTGAAGAACGAAAAACTTTCGAATAGGGGCGAAATCTAAATTATAAAGCTATTTGTTTTTTTTCTGTGATTATTGTACCAAATAATAACGTAGAAATAATGCCAAATATTTACTTATTTGAATTTTCCTTTTACACTTTCTTAAAAATCGAATATATGCAGCTGAAACAATCGGATAATCCGAAATAATCCCATTTCCGCAACCGTCAAATCTACAAGATCCCCGATGTGGACCACGATTCCGAAATTATTGCTTCTCAAAATGCATCAGTCGATATAATGTCAAGTTACATGTAGATAAATAGGTGTAAGGTCATTAGTTTATATTTACAGCATTTCGAAATACAACAATGAGCACAGTAAATATCAGTAGGTGGCCTACCTCGATATTTAATTTTTTAATTATTTTTTAAAATGTGAAAAGCGACTCTCATCAATTTTCACCCGAACTTTATTTTATTGTATTACAATGTTAAAGTTTCATCAAGACTACAAATTACACCTATTCGCTAATTATTGAAGATAAACATATTGAAATTCCTAGTCATCATCATCATAAGGTCGTCAGTCCTAAGACTGGTTGGACATGTACCTCCACTCTTCCCTATCCTGAGCTGAACTTCGCATTTCCCTAAAACTAGAACAATTCACATCCTTAACTATTTGCGAACAGTAATCTAATCTAGGTCTACCTCTACCCCTCCTAACTCCTGTTTCTGCCCCTAATATGTCTCTGACTAGACCTTCATGCCTGAGAAGGTGTCCGACTAACCTATATCGCCTATTTCTTATTGACTTCCATAGAGTCCTCTGTTCTCTTATTCTTTCACATACCTCTTCATTTCTATCCTTTTCTACCCACGATATCCTCATCAGTACTAGTACTTAATCTTAAATATTAATTTGAAAGTTCATTCTCAATTTTTTTCTACTATATACCTTCAGATTATTGAGACATGTCCCACCTTCGCACGGAACAGAAGCAACAAAAAATTTTTCTCATTAATTAAGGTAACTCATTGTGGCTAAAAAATTGAAAATGAATTTTCAAATTGATATTGAAGATTAAAATACCATTGTCGGTAATGCTTTTGCCCGACGTTTCGTCCATATTCTGAAGGTTGATGATGTAGATGTTTTGGTCTCTTCTGCTATAAGAACTGCTAATGTTATTGTCAAGTAGCCCCTGATGGGGCTTAAAATTATAACGCAAACTTTTGTATAATTATGTAAAGCAACAAAAGAAGTTTTCACCCTTTAAGTTTGCTTGATTTTCTTCTGTCATATATAGGTATTAGGGGAAGAAATGTCTAAGAATATGGTACGATTTTCCGAAATCGGTCAGATTTTTACCGTCACTCTTGCTTTTTCACAGGGTGGGTAGATGTTAGTAGTGGGGTGGCTTTTTCATCTGTCCTTTTTCCCACGCCGCATCACAAAAGAATTGCATCAATTCCAAGATAACGTAACACCCCTCGGTACGCATATACATTTTATTGTTTACGGCGGCTATTCTACTTCCTTGTTGTAGTCATTCGGCAGGGTATGAAATTAACCGGAGGTACACCCGGAATTACCAGATAGATTCCTTCGCATGTACATCCAGTTCGGGGGACAGTGTATTGATGTGTGTGTATTTAGGTACCATCACTGTTCCCCATAAAGGTATACAGAAAAGAACAATACCGAAAAACGAAGGGGGGGGATGACAGCACCAAGTGCGAGGGTAGAAAAATGACGACGCATAAGTTTTCATTTCACAAGTCAAAGTTCAGTTTAAAGTGGTGAAGTTAAGTCGCGTGGTGTGTGTGTGTGGAAAGGAGATATCCGCGACATTAACAGTCGTTGGACGGTTCTGTAAGTAATTACATTAGCTTATGATTAATTTTATGAGTAATAGTTAATCGCTAGTATAACTATTTATTCATTTAATTTCCGGTAATCGTAAATTTCGAAAAACAAAAAGGAAATAGTCGAGTATCTAATTAAAGTGCATTCGATTCAGTAAATCGTTCGTATATATCCATAACGTATTAGGTACATATTAATGGTAATAAAAACACTTACGATCATTTTCGTTTCATTAATTTATTGTGAAGAATCCCTATATGTTTAGACCATTAAATTTTAAATTAAAGACCACAAAACCGTTTCACCATCTGATATTTATAAAATTTGCTTATTAAAAACAAAACTAAATGTATTTTTCATCATCATCATGAGGTCGTCAGTCCTAAGACTGGTTGGACACGTACCTGTACTCTTTCCTATCCTGAGCTAATCTTCGTATTTCTCTAAAACTAAAGCATCCTACTTTCTTAACTATTTGCGAACAGTAATCTAATCTAGGTCTACCTCTACTCCTGTTAACTCCTGTTTCTGTCTCTAATGTGCGTCTGACTAGAGCTTCATGCCTGAGGTGTCCTACCAACCTATCTCGCCTATTTCTTAGAGTCCTCTGTACTCCTATTCTTTCTAATGCCTCTTCGTTTCTAACCTTCTCTATCCACGGTATCCTTATTATAAAAAAAAGTAAAATTGCCCATAGCGAATATTTTTATCAAATTTATGATTTCCTACATTTAACAGTGTATAGTCTCTACTCTGCATTTGGTCTTTAGTTCACAAATTATTAATAATTAGAATCGTTACAGAAAAATCATAACGTTGACTGTAAGGATAAGTAATTTAACTTTAACTCAAGTCAAGTGAAAATAAGGTTCCGTTTTATTCAAATAAAGTAATTATTGGTTCCGGCCATGATAATAAATGTTTAAAAAATTGTGATTTGGCATACTTCTACCATATAATAGTAAATAATTGCTATTCAGTAAAATTTTTATAAATTTTCACAATTATTATTTTACAGTTTAAGCTACTTTAAAAACTTTTTATTAATTCTTATCCAAAATAAGTTGCTGTAAATTATTCCTTATTCCCATATTATCGTTAGGGCACTTTGGTCGAAATATATGTATATGTCCTAAATTAGTGTCAGAACACTGCTTTACCACTCTAACATAATCGTCATCAAGCATTCCAGAACTTTTTCGATTTTTCTGGTTCAGTTGATACTACTTAGAACACTCTATTTGAGCACAATCTTAGATATTTACTCGAGAACATTCCTGATGAGGATCACCTAGAAACATAGGTATAGGTACATAGAAAATTTATTGAACTCTAGGTTATATACATATTTACAAATATACACATATTAAATAAATATACTATAAAATACATGTCTTCTCTTGCCCCATGTTAATCAAGACACTAAACTAAAAACTAAACTCAACTAATATGATATGAAGCAAACTGAACAACTACACCCACATTCAAACGGCGCTGGGTAGTTGTGACTAGTCTTGGGCGATAACTGTTTTTAGTAATCGGTTACTGATAACAAAGGAATATCGATATCTATCCATAATTATCGATATATCAATAAAATATTAGCAACTTATAACTATCGATATATTCGATAATTATCGGTACTTATTGATACTTTGATAACAATAAACAACTGATAACTGCCGATATATATATGTATAGGTACATCTTTTTTAATGCATAGTAGATATTGTTTCTTCTTTAAAAATAAATATTTAATTTCAAAAATATTTAAAAAATTTCTAGTTACCAGTAATATCAATATGAAGGTGTTTCAAAAAAATTGACTATTCTGTTTTTTCGAAGAACATTGCAACAACGATAGAGTATCCCTAGACATAAATCCTGTTAAAATATGAACCTTAATATTAATATTTACAGGTGGCATTTATTTCTATTTCCCACTTAAATAACAGCAATCTTTCTTTTTTAATTTTGGAATTTTATAACTTGAATACAAATAGTTATCGATATATCGATATACATATTCGATAATTATCGACAGTTATCAATATATCGACAAACCAATACATATTCATTCATAATACAGCTATTGATACATTGATAACCATCGATAATTGTGGAATATATCGATAACTATCGATAGTTACCGATATATCGATGGTTATCAGTTGTTATTATTGTTAATCGATAATTATCCATATATCAATATTTTTACCCTGTACTAGTTGTGACTGCAAAGTAAAATGTACGGACAGAAGGTCCTATTTTTGTTTGCATGCTTAAAAAATTTGAACTACATATACTAAAAGTAAGAAAAAAAAAAGTAAAAGACTTATTGAACAATTGAATTATTTATTATTTAGGACTTCACCGCTTTTCTTTCAAGTTTCACAGTACAACAGATATGGGCTATTTAACAGTTGAGCTACATTTTCGTTCGTGTGTTTGCTCAGACGGCTATAAATCTAACAAAATATGCGCGTGTCATAGGTGTAGTCGTAATATCTCGCATTTAGATCAAAACCAAAGAGACAACACTATACTGTACCCATGTAGGTATGTTGTACGTTTTAAATGGACGGATATATGTGGTGCAGTTTTAAATTAACTCCCTACTTATGTCGGTTACAAACAAGCACACCGCAGATATGCAAATGCCTTATCGACTATCATATATACATGTGAGTATGTATATGCCTACGTGCGCGAGTGTTCACCATTAATGTTCCGACAGATCATTAATTTAGTAAGAATCGAGTCGGGATAATTTTGCCTCCTCACGGGTACGTACCTATCCATGACGTAATAAGGAAATTTCATTAGGAATTTTATGTTTATAATGCAAACAGTCCTTTCATACCTTTTATTTAATGCAGAAGTTAGTTTCATCATGCAAAGAAATTCGAAGTTGTCAGCATTGTGTGGAAACTGCCAGACGCGGATCGTGATTTCGATCTTGTTGGATCTCATCAGCGCGACGCAAAGTTTCGACAGAACACAGACTAAGTCTAACTGCTACCTTAACACAGCATGTTTCATTAAAACCTTAGTGAACTACGCCGTAGATTCAGGTCAGCAAGTAGAATCCATCTATTTAAATGGACTTTATTGAGCATAATGAATTTAATGAATTTAACTAAATGTAACATTGTAGTACAGATGGCGTTTACCTCCCAATTTGTAAGTTTTCATAGTTTCATCAGTCCTTAGTTAAACACGCGCCTCCACTTTTTCCTATCCTCAGCTTATCTTCGCAGTTCTCTAAAACTAGCACATCCCATATCTCTACTCTTAATGCCTGTTTTTGCTTTTAATATGTCTCTAAATAGCTCTTCATGACTAAGAAGGTGTCCTACCAAGCCAACTCATCTATTTCGTATTGATTTCCACAGCGTCCTATTCTCCTACTCTTTCTGATGCTTCTTCATTTCTAACCTCTATTCACGCTGTCCCCACTTATCTCCTGTAACATCACATTTCGAACGCTTCGAATATTACCTTTTCCGTCGCTCCCACCATCCACGTTTCGCACCGGTTCAGCGCCGCGCTCTAAACATAGTTAACCGTTTGCTAACATAGAAGTGATTTCTTTTTGTTAAAGGCGATTCGACCCTGCGCTATTCTGTGTTTTATGTCTCTACTGCTCCTTACATCCTGAACCATCAGCCACTAATCTTTCTAATCTTTCGTCTCTTATTTTTATATTCCGTCTTTCCCTACTTTTTATTCCTTGCATACCAATATTTTTGTTTTACTTTTATTCATTATCATACCACATTATTTGCCAATATCGCTTACATTTTATGTAAGAATATATAATATAATTACTTTTTATTTTATTTTATTTGAAAAATATTTTATCTGAAAAATATGCCCGGAAATACAATTATATTACAATTACAGCCTTAGTCCGCCACTGATTGCAGCGCTTCGATATTGTAGCCGATCTAGTAACGTATCTGTTTCAAATTTAAAAAAAGAGTTATGAAAATGAAGTCGCAGAAGAGAGACGAAGAGGCGCTTACTTTATAAGCGCTTCTGATAAATTAAAAAAGGAAGAAGAATATATTAAAGAATCGGAAATATTGGATAGATCCTTACAACAGCAATCGATTGATTAAAGGATTTCTATACATCTTTCCAAGATTTACGTCGAAATGAAAAAGTCATTTCTTCTTTCCATTCTCTTCTTTATATAGTCTGCACTGTAGCTATTTCAAATGCAGTCTTTGAAATTATGAAATTTTCGACGCCAACATTGTCCATAAATGATATGTCGCACTAGGTACTAAAAATACGCCAGTTTGGAAACGTTAACTTAAGTAAATGTATGTCTTGGTAAAACGCCACAATGCACGACTATTTAGCCGCGCGATTCAAGCGAATGTCGCTACAACTCAGCGATGTTTTTAAAGAGCTACTCAAACACTTAAAACAGTGGATTTCAAAAAATTGCGCAACTGTACCGTTTCAGAAGCGCTACAAACAGTAGCCCGTGTGAAAATGCTCTTAGTTCATAAGCCGGCGTACTATAGGTACGTACTATAAACTGTATGCTTATGTAGACTAACCAACTTGAAGAAATGTCCGCCCTGATCATCACAATGCCTTGCGGCATTAGGATTTCAAGTTTTACAAGTTAATCAAACCGAATTCGGCGCTTTAACGCTTTCAGAAATTCTAATAAGATACGACGTATCTATATGGTGATTATTACCTGCGTTAGAATATAAAGTCAACCAAAATCATAAAATTGCGCGGTTATTTGCCAATAGACGTTATAAACGGAGCCGTTATAAACGATTTTTACTACTGCATCAAGAACTGTGCCATGTACTCGTGGAGTAGACGCTGTGGCGTCTTGTAGAATCTATCTTGAGGTAATAGCTTCTAAGGTTTATCATGTTGCTTTCACCGTTTTTATCTGAATGTTCAACTGTAGGAAACGTTGATTAAAGGTATTCTTGAGGAATTCTTACTGTAATGATTATTTACAAAAGGAATGCTAGTAAATTGTTCTCAGTAATAATGAGAGGAACACTCTCTTACCTTAACCACAAAAAAAATCTTTAATATACCTGCATAACTAATTCAATAGCTATTAGAAAATGTTTATTATATACGCCTTTTTATAACTTTATGTGATTTTAGTACCAAATTCTAAAGGTGATATAATAATGACGGACTTATTTAAAGCTAGAACGGTAAAGGTATATGAAGTTCAGTATAATGTGTCACTATTTGTTAATCTTATACCAAATCCAAAAATTTATCCAGCCGGTTACTGTCAAATAGACGGCTTCATATCACGGTGGCACTATGCAACATATCTCCAAATAGAAATGGCGCAGAAAAATACTGTAAAGGCCATAAACATAAACATTTGAGGGGGTAAGAGTTAGAAAAAAAATTAAAAATTTTGTTTGAAGCACCCTAATATAGATAAAAATTTATCAAATAATAATTCCTCCTTAACATAAATAAGTCATGTATACTTCTCACCAGTGTATAGTTTACACTTGTTATTAAATGATACACTACTTCTTCAGAAAACAAGTAAATAAATATTTTTTATTACTACAGTAATACTTACCTACCTGCTATTACGATTATGCTAGTTGTTTACCGTTATATCATCGCCAATTTGCTACTGTTCGCTTATTTATGAGTCAATGTAAAGTAATTTACTACCGTTGTGGAATTGCTTGTGTAATATTACATGTACGTACATAAATGCCTGCATGTTTGCTATTTAAGATTCATTATAAAAAAACGACTAATTAATTATTATTGTTAACAATTTGCTTTCGATTTGCAGTTTACACTTTACCATTTTACTCTTCTTATGGATTATAAAATAATTATGCGTAAATTGTATTTATCTATCTGTTATTTTCATTATTTAATGATTAAACAAATAAAATACCGAGATAGAGAGAGACAATCAAGTTTTGTAATAGTTAATTGATGTTCTTCAATTTCTTCTGTTTTTTTATTATCATTATTATAGGAGAATTATCAAAAGAATATTTCGAAAAAACTTTTAGTCGCTTCAAAGAAATCCATTCTTAGATTTGTTTTAAATTGCTTTAGCTATAGCCCGTAGGAAAAATTTCCATTCAATTTCCATTAAAAAAATGCCATTTAATTACCACTGATAATAATTAATGGTAATAAATGGACAATTGCCAATGAGATTCCCATTCCCGAACTCAGTGGAAATCCCATTGCGTTCTATTGGAACTTCATCAGCATGCTTTATTCCATAATTCATATTATTTTGTTGAGAATTTGCTTCTTCAGGTATCTGAACCAAGGCACGTGCCTGGATGTCTGGCTCTTCATCATTATGTTTAGATTTTTTTTCACTTGCTTCTGATAGAACCACATCACTCTCACAGATGACTTCGGCCTCCTCTATATTCTGGCATGGTTCAAAATCATCAAACAATGGTTCTAATGTAGGCTTTTTCACTTATCTAGGGGTTTTTTTAATAAAAGGCTCCGGGTAGTTGAATACATATATAATAAAGATAATAATGAATATAAACAGCAAACAGCAAAACGAGTAACAAACAAGAACTAAATATATACAACTTATATACGAGGGTGGATTGATAAGTTTCCGGCCTAACCAAGAGATGACGCCACTAGGCCTACCTTGAGGTGACATTCTATAGTACCATCCTTGGATAGCTTGTAGCTATAGTTTCAGCCCGATCTCCTTGCTAGNTTAATTAATTATTTCATTGGAATTCTTTGGGAAATAAAACTTTTCCATTCATATCTAACGATAAGAATATTAATGGAATTATTAAAAATGGAAACAATTGATTTTCTATTTATCTATCTATTTATTTATGGATGGTTTTATACAGAATTTATAAATTTTGCATTGGTTCCCACTGAAAATCAATGGAAATTTTTCCTATGTAAATATTAATGGAATTATATTGTAAATGGAAACAATTATTTTTCCATTTATGCCAAATGGTTTTGAATGGAATTTACAAATTTTCCATTGATTCCCATTGAAGTTCAATGGAATTTTTTTCTACGGAGAATTATTGTAAATGGAAACAATTATTTTTCCATTTATGCCAAATGGTTTTGAATGGAATTTACAAATTTTCCATTGATTCCCATTGAACTTGGAACAATGGAAATTTTTCCTACGGGAGTGCTATGAACCTTATTAGATCAATTTACCAAAAAAGAAGAAAAAGCAGGTGCAACTCAGTACACGTGAAAGAAGTGAAATTTCTTTGGCGTTCTATGTCTATACCTTTATAACGAATAAGTAATGATTGTTGAAGGAAAGAGAGAGTACGAGAATTTTCAGGATTTCTGTTTTATAACACATCTTACCTGCAGTCCACCTAAAGAGTATTACTTTACTACGTTTTTATGTATTCAATAACAAAAAAATGGTCAAATTTTTTTCGCTTCCGTTTATTTCCTTTCTATTGTCATAACCTATCGCTTCGCGAGACAAAACGTTGCAAAACGTGTCGTTTTATGGCCTTGGGATTTTACTTTCATCGATCCGAAAGAAGTTTTACTTCAAAAAGGAATATAGTATTTTACAGGGAAGCCCTACAATTTAATCGCAATACTAACGGTATGATGCTATCTGATATGATATTTGATTCATAAAATATTCAAGTCCTTTTGATAACATTACTGGGTTTTTAACTTCCGAAGATTTTTCGTTTTTCGAACTTGAATTTGAAAATGACCAATATCACGGTAAAGGTCATCGTTACGTGCACCTGTTTAGACGTTTAGACCCAATAACCTTTGTATTCGTCTCTGCATATCTAGAATACCTGATAATGATTGATAAAATATTCTGAAAATCCTGCACTATTTTGATTCGTAGTTCAGAAATATTTTTTCCGTCATTCCCATGGTCATAAAGACCGTAATACACCTATTGCAGCTAATTAAATTAGTGACGATTTTCCCTGAGGCTTGTGCAAGATCTTTTACATTCTTTACCTAAATTTTTCATTTGTTCTATACATAAAGCAAACGCCTTATTAACACAAACTAGGGCACACATTAAATAAATCTGATCATTTTGAACGTAATGTCAATCCTAAGACTGGTTGGATACGCATCTCCAATCCTTTCTATCCTGAGTTAATCTTCGCATTTGCCTAAAACAACTAGAACATCCCACATCCTTGACCATTTGTAAGCAGTAATCCAATCTAGGTGTACATTTACTCCTCTTATCCCCTGTTTCTGCTTCTAAATAGCCTTTCACGCCTGATTTGTTGTTGATTTCCTCCTATTTTTTCTAATACTTCCTCATTTTTAACTAGGGTTGCCACCTTTTCAGGCTTAACATAAAGTATTTAATTTTTTGTTTTTAAAAACATATTTTTTGTTACACCTAACAGCCAGTAACAAATTGCTGTCACTCTTAAATACATTAATAGCCTCTAAACATGGCAAACAAAGATTTAAGTAAACTAAAAGTTCATTTTTAATTAGTTTTAATGAAGCTTTATTCCTGTCGTCCCGCCACTTTGCGTTCATAACAGAGAATGTTTACTTAAGGCCTTAAATAAAGGAATTTTGCGTACTTTATGTGTCTTGTAAAATATAACGTACGCACAGTCGAAATAGAGTACAATTCTTTATAATAAAGTACGGGTGGCAACCCTATTTCTAACCTTCTCTATCCACGGTATCCTCATCATTTGCCTGTAATACTACAATTCGAGCGCTTCTAACTTTTTCTTTTCCGCCGCGCTCACCGTCCACCCGTTCACCACCCCCCAGACCTTTAAAAATCTTTTTCGATTTTCTAAATTGACCGCTCGCAAGCATAGAAGTGATTTCTTTTTATTGAAGGCGATTCGACCCTGCGTTACCCTTTACTTTATATCTCTACTGCTCCTTCCATTCCGAGTTATCTGACTTCCTAGATACTGAAAATCAGCCGCTTCTCCTAAGATTTCGTCTCTCGTCTTTATATTTATTATTTCCCTATACTTACTATACTGCTTTGTTTGTACCGTTTCCATTTTGTTTAAGGCCATGTCTACCTCCTCCTTGCTAGATGCCAATACTGCTACATCATCTGTAAATCTAAGCAGACTAATCTTCTTCTCCTGTATATCTGTCCCTAAACATGTCCTGTCGTTAATAATGTTTATCGTATGTTCGATTAATAGATTATTAAATAGCAACGGTGACAATGTGCATTTCTGTCTGACTCCTTTCCTAATATTTACTTCTCTACGTTTCTGATCAAGCTCTATAGCTGTCTGTTGCTCTTTATGCAAACTGTACATCACTCTTCTATCTCTGTATCTCATCACTACATTTTTAAGTAACACGCTTCACATTTAACATTGTCAAAAGCATTTTCTAAATATACGAATCCTATGCTCATTCCTTTTCCTGTTTCCTTCCCTTAATAGCTTCTACCACCTTTTTTCCATCCTAACCTGTACGATCGTAGTTAAGATTTTTGACGCATGGGAGATTAATGTGATTGAATATCTCGGATCTACCTGCGCCTTTTTTTTCTACAGAAAATAAGTACTTTCGGAAGTTTGCTTTTTTACATATAACCGTAAATCAAGTGGATATTTTATGAGCTCTAATTTTACTTCAATAATGCATAATACTGTGGGGACCGATTCTAATCGAGGTTTCGACGCCCACGTATTCTTTTCCCTTTGCTGGTTGGTAGATAGGTCTTTACGTTTATGCAAATGTTCTGTACACATGCACGAAGTTCATCATATACACGTATAAATTGTGTGTACTGTTTGTGTACATAAAATCGGTCCGCATCAATGCCTTGAAATTACTAGCTCAACGTTCGTGCGACTGTGGCATAACAGTGGGCGAAGAAAAGTGTGGCAGATAACAGAATTTTAATTGCAAACCTTCGCCTCGATAAAACGAACATTTTTTGCCTCTTTTTTATTATTCGTAACTGTCTTCTTTCTCTTTCCCGTCGGTAAGTGTGGGCTTACTAATGAATATTAAGCCAAATCGATTTTTGGCAAAAGAAATAGCCAAAAATAGGAAGAATTATCATGTTTTAGGCACTAGGTACAAAGAGCATCAAATTAATATTTTGTATTTCAGTTAGAGTATGCCATTTGTTTAAATATGAGAAATATTTATGTAGTAGTTTAAGTGTCAAATTCGACAAACTGTCAAATGAGGACTGCGATTTGAAACTTATTGGTCCTAACAAAAGTTCATGGTAGTCAGCATTCTATCGAAGCCGTCAGACGAGAATCGTGATTTTATTCTTATTGGATCTCATCAGCACAAAATAGACGGCTCCGACGAAATACGGGCCCCTCTCTATCTGCTGTTTTAAGACAGCGTTTTACGAATTAGTGCAAACAGCGTGGTAAACGCCATCTGTAATAGTTAATTGATAGATTTTGTGAAATTCATAATTGTTCAACAAGGTTTCTGAGGATATCAACTAGCGTATTAGCTAATGTACTTCTAGGTGGTAGGTGTGTAACCAAATAGAACAAAAACTTCATGATGATCGACATTTTGTCTAAACCGTTAGACGTAGATCGTAATTTTGGTCTTACTGGATCTCCTCAGCTAGTTCTCATCAGCACGTCATAATAGTCCGGGATATAGCACTTCTATTTAGGTATCCTATTTATGTATTTTATATCAACTGAGTATATAAAAAGTACGCTTTGCATTTTTTTATTGATTTTAACATAAGTTGTGGTAATTTCTTATTAGTTATTATAGAATTCTTGTCTGGAAGTAATCATATTTTTATTAATATCTAATAATTCAGTTGCTGGAAGGGTATCGAAAATAAAAACTTTAAAACAAAGCTGAATTAATTTTCCCATTTCTCTAAAGCTAGAACATCCCACATCCTTAACTATTTGCGAACAGTAATCTAAGCTAGGTCTACATCTACTCCTTTTAACTCCTGCTTCTAATATGTCTCTGACGAGACCTTCATGCCTGAGAAGGTGTCCTACCAACCTATCTCGCCTATTTTTTATTGACTTCCGTAGAGTCCTCTGTTCTCCTATTCTTTCTAATACCTCTTCATTTCTTACCTTCTCTATCCACGGTATCTTCATCATTCGCCTGTACCACCACATTCTTTGCGCTTCTAACCTTTTCTTTTCCGCCGCGCCCGCCGTCCATGTTTCGCATCCATACATACATCGTTCGCGAACATAGAACTGACTTGGAGGGGACTCGACCCTGCGCTATCCTCTGTTTTATATCCCTACTAATCCTTCCATCTTGACATTTCTGACTTCCTAGATACCTAAAATCAGCCACTTCTTCTAATCTTGCGTCTCCTATCTTTACATTCGCTCTTTCCCTACTTTTTCTTCCCTTGCATACCAGTATTTATGTTTTAATTTTATTTATTTTTTCAATACCGCTTCCATTTTATTTAAAGCTATCTCTAACTTCTCCCTGATAGATGCTAATACGGCTCTTTCATTTGCAAATCTAAGCATACTAATCTTTTGCCCCTGTATTGGTGATAGATAAAATAAATGATTGATTTCAAATCCTAATTCCTAATCACATCTCATATTAAATTTTGTTGTTCGGTTTGAGCTCTTTTCCGATAATTTCCATATTGCTCTACTTTCAATAATATTAGAGGTTAAGATGTTTGAAACAGAAAACAACACTTTTTGTTTTGGTGTTGTGGTACCACTTACTCATGACTATATACGTACATGCGTAATTACTTGACGCACATGCATTTCCATTTACATCTGTCCGGCAATAATTTATAACTAAAGAACGTGTTTGTCGCACTTTGAATAATTTATTGTGCCACTTTGTATAAATTGGAACGATCTCATTCTGTAGGCAGACATGACTTAATTACTTAAAACTTCATCAGCTATAAATCATTGTCCTTCTTGATTCAAGTAGGTGTGCATCTTTTTGAAAACAGTAGGAAACAATGTCTAAAGGTGTTTTCAAAATTGATAACCTCTCGTTTATAAAATAATGGAAAGTTTATTATCATTTTATTTTTTCATTATAATTTTCACGAAGAATAATGAAAAGTGCACATAAACTGGTTTTAGGAATAGTACAACTAAAAAGAGTGTAATCTAAAACAGAACATAGATACTAAATAAAAATATAATATTAATTTGGCAATTCATTCTCAATTTTTATACCCTACAAGCTACCCCAATTAATTTTCACTAGGAATTTCAATATATGAAAATATAATTATGAAAATGTATTTCAATTTTCAAACTCAATTAAATTATGAAAAAGTACAATACTTCTTGATTCGTTGAAACAAATTTTTAGAATTTCAACCCTTTTGGTGGCGATAAATGTGAATTTGAAATATGTATGTATGTCATGTAACCTGCTCCGTTAATTGAAATTGTCAAGTGTATATAATTTTTAAGGACCTTGTTAAATAATTAAGTAGCAAATAACACAGATGGAGACAAAGAGAGCCTTCTGATTCTTTAACTGAAGAGAGTCCAAAAAATTCTAAACTCCCTGGAAATGAATAATCTAAAATATTAGATCGATTTGTTGTTTTCCGTGTTCAATGTCATAGTCCATGGAGTTTTGAAGTTCCAAATTGATATCAGCATCTGAAAAATCACCACTTATTGTACCTTTAGCAATCGCCTACGAAATTTTATGAACTACGACAAAACAGCCACCAAAACAATATCGAATTGATATACGCCAGGTATGTAAAATTGAAAACTATAAGATATTGTGGTGTGCTAATAAATGCATATAATCAAAAATTCGATTCGAAAAACTTCACTAATTAGATGCACTCAAAGCTAAAGAAACTATAGCTTTAATTTCTTTCTCTTATTAAAATGTGTAAAAGATCAGAAACAAAATGGGGTTGTAAATATTTTGATATAAAATGATTCACAATCAATAAAATTGCTTGCAACCTTATTTTGTTATTTTGGCATCAGTCTTTTTAAAATAAGAAAGCGTATAGAAGAATTATTTGAGCTGAACTTCTGTAAAAACTCTAATCTTTAAAAAATGAGCAAATGCCTGCAAGGTTTTCTTAAAAATTATTTTATATTTAAGCAGTGTTAAAGGTATATGTTTAGAGCACGGCGTTGTACGGTGCGGAACATGGACAGTGGGCGCGGCGGAAAAGAAAAGGTTAGAAGCGTTCGAAAATGTGATGTTATAGGCGAATGATGAGGATAACGTGGATAGAAAAGGTTAGAAATGATGAGGTATTAGAGAGAATAGGAGAATAGAAGACTCTATGGAAATCAATAAGAAATAGGCGAGATAGGTTGGTACGACACAGGCATGAAAGTCTCGTCAGAGACATATTAGAAGCAGAAGCAGGAGTTAAGAGGGGTAGAGGTAGACCTAGATTAGATTACTGTTTGCAAATAGTTAAGGTTATGGGTTGTTCTAGTTTTAGGGAAATGCGAAGTTTAGCTCAGGATAGGAAAGAGTGGTGATATGTGTCTTAGGACCGACGACCTTATGATGATGATGATTTAAGTAAATGCAGAAAATTAAATAGGTACTACAAAAAAGTATTTATTTGAATATACGTATTTTGCATTTAGCATTTAAAATACAAGAAGGAGAATCAATTTTGAAATAACAAATCAAAAAAGTTTTTGCATTTTGTATTTAAAAACATTTAAAAAACTAGTTTGCACATCTCTACTGAAATCGCAATCTGCATTTGATGAAATTTGTAACATAAAAAGTGTAGCAGTAAGTAACACTGTTATACCCAATAGAATTCAATCCATCTATAATCAACCACTACCTACAGTGTATCAACTCCGATGTCTGTGTATTTCTGCTATTCCGAATTGTTTACAATTATTTAAAGTTTCTTTCGTTGCCATTTATTAAAAATCATATTTTTAGTTAAGTATGTGGTTTGCCTAAAAGGTATATGGAAGCAATAAGTCATTTTGTTTATTAATTAATCTTAAGTTTACACATTTTCCGCGTTTCTTTTTTACAGATGTTTTTCTTACGCATAAATTTTTTTTGGTTAAGTGCAGGTATTTGTTATAAAGCAGGTGTTCAAAGTCTTTACAAAACCCACACGTAGTATCGTTTTCTGGTTTAATAGAATAAATTTGGTATTTGGTTTATTACTGTCATAAATCCACTCTTGGTAAAAGGTTAATAACGCGTCCTAAATCACGCGGATGGTGCATTTACTAATAAAGCAACTGTATACCAAAACATTATTAAATTTACAACGTCGTAATTTGTAACATTGGTCGAACTGGCGTTGATAAGTTTATATACCACTTCATTCGCACATACTAGTGAAAATTATAAAAAATATATCGCGATGATGTTACAGCTTATTAACCTGTTAATGTTATAAGACAGCTGCAACAACCTCCCACGCTGTCCATTCATTAATTATTTAATATCAAACTATGCCTAACAGTCTCATGGCGTATGTTTTCTTGATGTATATAACTTAACCTAACCTAAACATATCAATTGGCATTCTATTTTTACCAATGATTTGGACATGACGCGAAATTCGTACCAAAATTGCTCAATTTCGACCAAAAACAGCATCACATTTTAGAAAATACCACAAATGGCGCGGTAAACGCCATCTGTAGTACGATGCTACATTTTTTGATTACGTATGCTCCAACAAGGTCCACTTGTGTGGACATCTACTTGCTGAAAACGAATCCCGGCGTAGCCAACCTCAACGTGATAGGCACGTTAGCTTAATCGAATAAAATAATTCGAAGTGGTCTGTATTCTGTCGAAACTGCCAGACGCGGATCGCGATTTCGGTCTTTCTGGATCTCATCAGCGCGTCGCAGACAGCTCCGACGGAACACAGACCAACTTTTATCTGCTGTCTGAACAGCGCGTTTTAGAAAATACCACAAATGGCGCGGTAAACGCCATCTGTAGTACGATGCTATATTTTAGCTCCAACAAGGTCCATTTAAATATATGGATATCTACTTGCTGAAACAAATCCCGGCGTAGCATCACTTTAACATTGCGAAGGAGTCGTTGGACCGTGACGAACCAAATTTGCTCCTGGGGGTCATAACTGGTGACGAATCATGGGTTTATGATTATAACTTGGAAACCAAAGCTCAATCATTTCAATGGAAGCTGCCGCACGAGCCAAGATCGAAAAAAGCCCGCCAATTTAGATCGAATGTTAAGGTTTTGCTAACATTTTTCTTCTATTGCTAGGGCGTGGTGCATCATGAGTTCTTGCCGCAGGGTAGAACGGTCAATAAAGTCAATACTTGCAAGTTATGCGCAATTTGCGAAAAGCAATCTACGAAAAACGCTTGGATTTGTGGAAGAACAAAAATTGGCTTTTGCACCATGATAACGTATCTGCTCGCATCTGTTTGTACGCAAATTTTGGCCAAAAACAACACACTAATAATGCCGCAGTCACCGTATTCCCTAGATCTGGCCCCTTGTGAGTTTTTATTTTTCTCAAAACTGAAGAGGCGCATGAAAAGCATCAGAGGAAGAAGAAGAAGCTGAACAAGATCACAAAAAAATGATTTCGTCTTTTGGAAAAAACGTTGGCACAAGTGTTTAATATATGGTATGGATTACTTTGAAGGAGACGAAATAGATATTCTTGAACAAATAAATAATTTTTGAAAAAAATACAAAATTCGCGATACATTTTGAACAAACCTCGTACTTTGGGGCTGAGTTTGTTAGCGAAACGTATCCCATTTCACTCTTCTGAAGAGGCAGCTAATGCTAATGCTAATGCTAATCACGCTTTAAATGCGCTCGCGGCATTATTCGTGTGGACGTTATAGATTATTAACGATAATTGATGCTGAAATATATTGTAAACTATAACTATAATAACACTTCTTACAGTAAACACTTTATTTAATAATACAGTCAGATTTCTACAATGCCTTTGAAACTTATATCGTAGGTACCTTTTAAATGTCAACAGCTTCTAGCATATTACTCTGCACTATTGAACTGTCATGAAGATTGAAATTAATAAGATAGAGATTTCCGCAATCTTGTTTTAAAGAAATTACAGGTTAGTTAAGCCAACTTGATGTAAATTACTACCTTTTCGGTGCTCCATATTTCGGCTTTGTTGTTTCAAGTTATAATTCATATAAGGTTTTTTAATAAAAGAATATATAAAGTAGGTATTTTAGTCGAATAAAATACCAGAGAATTTCATTTTTTGGAAACTTATTTTCACCACAATATTGTTTCGGCCAAGAGGCCATTTTCAAGAGGGAGTGCAAATATTACTAAATTTGAAAATACATACCATCCATTTTAAGGATTTTAAAGGATATTGAAGTGAGGTTATTTTCAATTTGTGGAGGATGAAGGGGTGAGTTGTATGTAGTTATGAAGTTATTTTTAAATGAGACGTTTAGAAAAATCGTTGTAATATTAATATCAATACATTCATCATCATCATCATAAGGTCGTCAGTCCTAAGACTGGTTGGACACGTACCTCCGCTCTTTCCTATCCTGAGCTAATCTTCACATTTCCCTAAAACCGGAACAGCTCACATCCTTAAACTATACATTAAAGTGAATTAATTTTTTGAATGAATTATATGGGTTCCTATGACATTGTTAGTTATTTAATAGTGGATTAATATGCAATATTAATTTGAAATCATTTTTTCGATTTTTTATTTACCCACTACAAACTACCTCAAATTAATGAGGGAAAAATTGTTGCTTTTGCCACACCCCCGCCGGGAATCGAACTCGGGACCTTTGGCTTTAAGCACCAATGTTCTGACCACTAAACTACGAGAGGTGACAACAGCAACCACGACCAACCGACCTACAAGGTTAACGATCCGTCAATTTTTTGTAGTTTGTAGTGGGTAAATAAAAAATCGAGAAAATGATTTCAAATTAATATAGGATATGGGTTGTTCTAGTTTTAGAGAAATGCGAAGATTAGCTCAGGATAGGAAAGAGTGGAGGTGCCTGTCCAACCAGTTTTAGGACTGACGACCTTATGATGACGATGACAGGTAACCTCAAATTAATGAGGAAAACTTAGTGTTGCTGTCACGCCCTCGTCGGGAATCGAACCCGGGTTCCTGGCTTTACGCAACATTGTTTTACCAATAAGCTACTAGAGGGCGTGACGACAGCAGCAATTATCCTCATTAACTTGAGATTATGTGTTGTAGCAAAAATTAATTCAATTTAATGTACATATTCTTTTTACATATTTACTGCCTTGGGATTATTTACAATTTATTTATGAGAAATCTCAATATTTTAAACAACCA
The DNA here is from genome assembly GCF_000699045.2 of Agrilus planipennis. Taxonomy (NCBI): domain Eukaryota; kingdom Metazoa; phylum Arthropoda; class Insecta; order Coleoptera; family Buprestidae; genus Agrilus; species Agrilus planipennis. The sequence goes on from NW_020442467.1 coordinate 1,955,361, forward strand.
AATCAAACTTCAGACTTTCATCCTCTAGAAATTATAATCGATCACACTCCAATATCTTTATAAATCCCTATTAAAAAAGTGTTCAGAAAGTGAAATTTTTATTGACAACCAACGTTATTTCTCTTATTATTAGGGGAACTAGGTGCAACGGGTCCCTGCATAAATTTAATATGATTAAAGGAATCAGATGTGTAGGATGTTTAAATTTTTACTTGAAAAGCCATGTACACATTAATAATCACAACGGTGTATGACGTGAACGCATATATCTATTCACATGCACTTTCTGTAAGCTGTCTGCAGCAAAACCTTTTTGTATTGAAACGTTTGCATTCACCTGCTTCCTGAAATCAACACCCAATTTTACAGTTTCGCTATGTTACGATAAATGATAATGATGATGATAATAATAATAATATTAATAAACCGCGAGCAACCAACCAACAAATTACGTTTCGCAATGAAATATATAGGTGACATTTATCGTCCACTAGCTGTCATATTTATTATATATACGTGGACACTGTGTAGACCAATAAAATTTAATGTAATGTCACTATGAATTGTATTGATTTTAGATATGTGTTAATCTTTTAATTTACTTTGTTAAAGACAATGTGAATGTAACATAAGTAAGTTATGTTGCATCGTTCGTCAAAAAAGTCAAGAAACATATCAGTCTATAGCTTTTTCATGATTTTGCAGAAATGCAAGTCAAGCTTTATTTCTTTATAAAAAAAAAACAGCAAGTCGAATTCGTCTGTATAAAATTGCAAATAATTAGACAGTGCTTGCCTATTATATTACCTAATATATTTTTTTTTCTTACAGGAGTTTCCTCGTATTACAATCCTTTATTGTTATGATAAGGTGAGTTGACAATTTTAAGAGTAGCAATAATTTTATCATTAGTTTATGTATAATAATGTGTTAATATGTGTGGAGTTAGGGTAAACATTGAAAGAAAGAGTGTTTGTGCGACTATCTCCTCTGATGATACAATTCTGGAATTCCTGCACTATTAAAACGTCTAGTTAGAAGATGGAACTTTTTTAATGTCCACGTTATTGCTAATTAATCGGAGTTTTTAATTAAATGTCGTTTAAACTACACTAAACAATAAATAGGCTGCAGTTAAACTCCCTCCTGCAGAATATCGCAAAGATTAAAATATAGGTGGCACAGAACGCCGGTAGCGGTATCTATCCGTCCAAAGTTGAATGAGTTCAACTAAGTAGTAATGAAGTAATATATTCGTTTATACAGTAGACAGTAGAGTACAATAACGAATGGGAGATAAAAATGGACAATTCTTTTAAATTTTTACTGATGATAATAGTTATGACACATAATTTAATGACACTTTCCGCATGAGTTAAGTAAAAAACAATGTTTTTATCGATAGCAAGAAGACTAGAAGTTTATTGTAATGAGTCTCGTAAGGATTTAAGCAGTATTTTTATTATAATTACGAGAAACCAATGGCAATACTCAGTCAATGTTTTATTGCATTATTGTGATTTGTTGTTGACAAGTGTACGAGGGTGGATTGATAAGTTTCCGGCCTGACCAAGAAAAACAAGGTTTTTAAAAATTTTTTTTTTTTATTTCTCAACATAATAATAACACTTCTTACAGTAAACACTTTATTTAATAATACAGTCAGATTTCTACAATGCCTTTGAAACTTATATCGTAGGTACCTTTTAAATGTCAACAGCTTCTAGCATATTACTCTGCACTATTGAACTGTCATGAAGATTGAAATTAATAAGATAGAGATTTCCGCAATCTTGTTTTAAAGAAATTACAGGTTAGTTAAGCCAACTTGATGTAAATTACTACCTTTTCGGTGCTCCATATTTCGGCTTTGTTGTTTCAAGTTATAATTCATATAAGGTTTTTTAATAAAAGAATATATAAAGTAGGTATTTTAGTCGAATAAAATACCAGAGAATTTCATTTTTTGGAAACTTATTTTCACCACAATATTGTTTCGGCCAAGAGGCCATTTTCAAGAGGGAGTGCAAATATTACTAAATTTGAAAATACATACCATCCATTTTAAGGATTTTAAAGGATATTGAAGTGAGGTTATTTTCAATTTGTGGAGGATGAAGGGGTGAGTTGTATGTAGTTATGAAGTTATTTTTAAATGAGACGTTTAGAAAAATCGTTGTAATATTAATATCAATACATTCATCATCATCATCATAAGGTCGTCAGTCCTAAGACTGGTTGGACACGTACCTCCGCTCTTTCCTATCCTGAGCTAATCTTCACATTTCCCTAAAACCGGAACAGCTCACATCCTTAAACTATACATTAAAGTGAATTAATTTTTTGAATGAATTATATGGGTTCCTATGACATTGTTAGTTATTTAATAGTGGATTAATATGCAATATTAATTTGAAATCATTTTTTCGATTTTTTATTTACCCACTACAAACTACCTCAAATTAATGAGGGAAAAATTGTTGCTGTTGTCACACCCCCTCCTGGAATCGAACCCGGGACCTTTGGCTTTACGCACCAATGTTCTGACCACTAAACTACGAGAGGTGACAACAACAACCACGACCAACCGACCTACAAGGTTAACGATCCGTCGAACTAATGTAACTATATACTGAATATACTATGATTAAACATACATATAATTTAGATATCTTTTAGAAGTGAGTTAGTTTAATATGAAATATTATTCTGAAAATTCATTTCTGAATTTTTTACCCACTACACGCTACCTCAAATTAATGAGGGAAAAATTGTTGCTGTTGTCACACCCCCGCCGGGAATCGAACCCGGGACCTTTGGCTTTACGCACCAATGTTCTGACCACTAAACTACGAGANATTTTATGCAATTCTAGAATAAAAAGATATTAATATTTAAAATTATTTGATGTTTAGCTTCAATAAAAGTTAAATTTAATAGGTATCAATAGACGCGACACTAGAGGCTGTGTTATATGATACGTTATATAATAGTGTCAATTTTAATTTTTTATTTCACGACATATATTTACAAAGTGTAGTGGCAAACTAAATTAAATCATTTTAATTTTATTAGGCGAAGAATTATGAACTATAAAATAAATTAATGTACATGTTACTGTGAATGTCTGATGTTATTGAATATTAATATTTTTTCTATATTTATTGACAAAATTAATATTTCGCTGGTGTATGTTTGAAGTTTTTCGACCAATTTACTTTCAAATTAATTAATAATAATATAAGTATGTATGTATACATTTCACTATTTCACGCTTACCCAAATGAATTAACCTCAAGTTTTGACATTATAAAACAATGACAATCACAAGACTACGTAATCGAAAACATAGTACTTTTCGTACCTTTTAATTACAAATAATTTTTATTTTTTGAACATTTGCGGATTTTCGAGACTATCTTTTTTAACATTATTATATACACAAGAGTGTTGCCTTTCCTACCGCAATTGTATTATTCTAAGCTGTAGTGGTATCCTTTCAGGAAGTAAGTGTTGTCTTAGCTTAGGTTAAGTTGAAATTGAGTTAAGTTTGCTTCGATTATTTCTGATTTTAAATTCTTCTAAGCTGGACAACTTCCCTGGTCCAACATATGTGAACACTGGTGTCAAGTTGAGAACTGGACGCAAGGATATTTTATTAGGGTCATAGGGTGGCATCATCTTTTAAAAAATACGTTGCGATAAAGGAAAATTCGTACAAATGCCTTCAGTCATCGATTCCTACCGATTTACCCAAATAGGCCATAAATGGGCAAGTACCTGCGCGATCGCTTTCAAACTTCGTTCGTCGGACCTGTATCTGTAATCATATCCTTATAAAGGAGTTTTGACTTGGAGCGTTTTTGTAATCCACCCTGTATATTTATATTCTTATTCAGCGTAAAAGTAATGAACTGTACAACATACGAGGGTGGATTGATAAGTTTCCGGCCTGACCAAGAAAAACAAGGTTTTTAAAAATTTTTTTTTTTTATTTCTCAACATAATCTCCTCCAAGGCTGATACATTTCTCATAGCGGTGTTCCAGTCTATTAATGCCATCTCTATAGACTGATTCGTCAAGCTCCTCAAAATAACCATTTACAGCTTCGATTACTTCTTCATTGTCCGCAAATCTCT
>NW_020442467.1:1960730-1975808 GCF_000699045.2 Agrilus planipennis
TTTCGACTGTGCGTACGTTATACTTTACAAGACACATAAAGTACGCAAAAATACTTTATTTAAGGCCTTAAGTAAACATCGTAATTTTGTAAGCGATTATTCGAAATTCAGAGTACTTTTACATCAATAATATTGCACAGAAAAATGGCAAGCCATATTTACGGAACAACCTGATTTCCCGAATCTGTTCAAAGTAATGTCACTTTTGCTGTCCGTTCCAGTCACTTCAGCATTTACAGAAGGAGTATTCTCTGTTATGAACGCAAAGTGGCGGGACGACAGGAATAAAGCTTCATTAAAACTAATTACAAATGGACTTTTAGTTTACTTCAATCTTTGTTTGCTATGTTTAGAGGCTATTAATAAAAAACAAAATGAAAACAAAAAATAAAATACTTTATTTATATGCTGAGTACTTTTGTTTTTGAACCATTTAGTCGAGAAATACTTTATGTAAAGCCTGAAAAGGTGGCAACCCTAGTCGAGACCTTTACCAACTTATGTTTTATTACTTTGCTCTCATTGATACTGAGTACCTTAGTTTGACTTTTCTAAATTGGAAAAACTGATTCGTCGTTACCTGTCCAATTCAACAGACCGTACTCGCGCGTCCGGTACGTTGTTTTATTTACAAAGTAAAATCTCCGAGTTAGTAGTACGAAAGAGACAGGCGTTCGTGTGTGTTTTCTTTTAAGTATGTACGTATGTATGTACTCGGGGTTATGTGTGTTCCTTTGGCAGTTATCTTGACAGACCGGTCGAGGTGTTTATTCCGCGGTCGTGTAACGTAATTAAATACCGAATTGGAGGAAGAAGATAAACGGGAATCTTAATTGCACCGCCTGCGTGCGTGTGCTGTCTTTGCCGTTTGTGTACGATTCAAGAAAGAAAGGATATGTAAACGCGGTAGAGTGACAGCATTTAGCACACCACACATCTTCGTTATGCACGTAAATGTGTACATTTGCCTGTACCAGTGCAAAAAAGAAGATAAAGAAAAAGTGCGTCAATTTGCACATTCACTATTTCAAGTCCTCTACACCTTTCTCGGAAGTGTCTCATCATCATCAGCATAAGGTCGTCAGACCTAAGACTGGTTGGACACGCACCTTCACTCCTTCCTATCCTGAGCTAATCTTCGTATTTCCCAAAAACTAGAACATTCCACATCCTTAACTATTTGCGAACAGTAACATAATCTAGGTCTACCTCTACTCCTCTTAACTCCTGTTTCTGCCTTTAATATGTCTCTGACTAGACCATTATGCCTGGGAATGGTGTCCTACCAACCTATCTCGCCTATTTCTTATCGACTTCCATAAAGTCCTCTGTTCTCCTATTCTTTCTAATATCTCTTCATTTCTAACCTTCTCTATCCACGGCATCCTCATCGTTCGTCGGCAACACCACATTTCGAACGCCAGAAGATAATGAAAGATTATCTGTGGAATATTACTGCCCCAGCATTTGCCTAAATGAATCAAGAAAACCACAGAAATAAAAACTTGGACCAAGGCGGATGGACCCGGAATCGAACCGGCGCCCTCCCGAAAGCTAAGCAATGATCTAAACCTCCAGACCATGCAACTCGATTTTAAGAAGTAGAATTGTAGAAATCAATCAGCAGACGGAGTTTTATGGCTGCACAAATTAAGGTTAAGATTCATGTCGTCCTAAATTACCACTAACTTCATTTTGTTAGTATGTAGATAATTGTATCTATACGAGGGTGGATTGATAAGTTTCCGGCCTAACCAAGAGATGACGCCACTAGGCCTACCTTGAGGTGACATTCTATAGTACCATCCTTGGATAGCTTGTAGCTATAGTTTCAGCCCGATCTCCTTGCTAGTGTAGGTTTGACAGCACGCTGAACAAGACGCCTCTGTGGTTTTCGTAAAAATGGAAAAGCAGGAAAATCGTGCTGTCATCAAATACTTTTATTTGAAGGGGTTAACGCCGAAGGAAATTAAAAAAGAGATGGACTCAACACTGGGGACATCCTCCCCGTCATATTCAACCGTTAAGCAGTGGGTTTCCGAGTTTAAAAAGGGTCGTGTGAGCACCTCTGATGGGCCTCGCTCAGGACGCCCCGTTGAGGTCACAACTCCAGATATGATCGAAAAAATTCATCAAATAGTGCTGGGAGACCGCAGATTGAAAGTGCGTGAGATAGCTGAGACCTGTAAGATGTCATATGAACGTGTGCAACATATTTTGCACCAACATTTGCATATGGAAAAGCTCTGTGCAAGATGGGTGCCGCGTTTGCTAACAGTCGACCAAAAATTGATTCGAAAAAACATTTCTACCGCAAATTTGTCATTGTATAAGCGTAATCCAAGCGAATTTTTGCGTCGATTCGTAACCGTTGACGAAACGTGGGTCCACCACTACACTCCTGAAACCAAAGAACAGTCTAAACAGTGGATTGGACCAGGGGAACCAACTCCAAAGAAGGCAAAAACAATTTTTTCGGCGAACAAGGTTATGGCTACTGTTTTTTGGGATGCAAGAGGTATTATATACATTGATTACCTTGCAAAGGGTAATACTATCACTGGTCAATACTACGCAGACTTATTGCAACGTTTGAGCCACGAGGTGAAAATTAAACGACCTCATCTGGCGAAGAAAAAAATCTTGTTTCATCACGATAACGCACCAGCGCACACGTCAATCGTTGCGACGGCTAAAATCAACGATCTAAAGTTTGAATTGATGCCGCACCCTCCTTACTCTCCAGACCTAGCCCCGAGTGACTATTTTCTGTTCCCTAATCTCAAAAAATGGCTTGGCGGTAAGAGATTTGCGGACAATGAAGAAGTAATCGAAGCTGTAAATGGTTATTTTGAGGAGCTTGACGAATCAGTCTATAGAGATGGCATTGATAGACTGGAACACCGCTATGAGAAATGTATCAGCCTTGGAGGAGATTATGTTGAGAAATAAAAAAAAAAAATTTTTTAAAACCTTGTATCTCTTGGTCAGGCCGGAAACTTATCAATCCACCCTCGTATGTTATACATTCGTTTTCTCTTACCATAAATAATAATATATATTAATAAAACTTCTCAAGATTTGTTTGTTCTAAGAAACTACTGCTCGTATGATGCTTTGCCATAAACCTGTGCAGAACAAAATAAACGTTCCAAGCAAGAATAGGATCGTCCACTGTACGCATAGACAAATGTTCCAAGCAAATTGCGATCGTACATAGAACCATTTTTTGACGATCATTTCAATGCTCAGTATGCAGACGGTTTAAGTTTGGACTAACATGCGCAGTACTAGTTTCAAGTCTGTTGTCAGCTGACGTTTACTGTTTCGCACAAATTTTGGATTATATTCGCTCAAAAAGTGTTCAGAAAATGGATGATGAAATTTTTTTGCAATTTTTCTGAAAAAAAATGCCAGCAATAGAAACGACTATACCAAAAAATTATGGAAGTGCAAAGTACCCTTTCAGTTCCAACAAAATAATATAAATATTCAATAATATTAAATTAATAAACGTTGAAGATAAAATAAAAGTTACGAAAACTGAAATCTTCCTTGTTTGTGGATAATTGAGCGGCTTTTTGTAGGTTACATGTCGTCTAATAGTTGTATAATAACGGAAACAGAAGTAAATAGTAAATTTTTGCGGAAGCGTAAGCGGATGCGGAAGTGTAATGATTTTATGTTATTCTTTAATCCAGTGGTCATGGGCCCTTTACACGAATATTTTGTTACAAATTTTGCATTAATATCAACAAAGTAATCCCAAATGGAACTTCATTTTGTTTTTCAAAATTGCACTTCTAACGTAAAATTTACACCACTGAACAAACACTACACAAAATAAATACACGCTATAATTGTATTAATATTTTCGAGATGGATTTATTAGAACTGGCTAAGATGGAGCTGAGTCCTGGATGTTTTTAGATTGTAGTAGGAAACTAATATTAGAATAAAATTTGGAAAATATCAGCATACGAAATATGTACTAAGAAATAAATTTAGTTCCTAAACAATAATAAAGTTATTTGCACAGACAATATTATTATTAACAAAATTTTTCCGGCTATAACTTTTCATTGAGTTAATACTTCATAAATATAAACGCTTGATTATAAAACATGCACAACATGCAACTTTGTAACGAGCTATTCCATTTAAATTGTGTTTTGAAAACGGCCAGATTCAGCCAACCGATAAAAGTAATAAATTTTCATTGTTCCGATATATTGATTTTCAAAAAGATAAGAAATAACATTTTGTTGAGTTCCGATAAACTTCCACTACCAAAATGCGAAACCAGATGCAGAAGGGGATGTGAAATTCTATGCGGAACTTCCGCAAATACGGAAGCGGAAGCAAAAGTTTGTTGCAACAGTAGTGTATAAGTTACAGATTCATACGTTCCAACTATTTACTAAAACGACTTTTCAAACACTACACATGTCTAGCACCAATTTCCTGACCGTCATGTTTCTATACACAGAAGTGCGCTTAGACTTGGAACAAACTTAATGACTTAATGTAAGAAGCTATCGTGCCCCTTTTAGGAGAAGAAAATAATAGAGAGGTTAAGATCAAAGAAGCCTACGAACTTCCGCGTACCAAACAAATGCGGTATTGCAGAAGCCGCTCGCCATATCCATTAGGTTATACAAGTGGAGATATTAAAGAGAGAATAAGAATACAAACGCACCGTTTCATTTCTCTTATTTGCGCTTACGTACCTACCTGCATACGCATTTAAATGAACAAAGTTACTTACTGGCACAGAAGCATAAATAATAAAAGTGCGAAGCGAACAGTTTTATTTCAATTGCGTTTGAAAAGCAGTTGTATAGAAGAAAGTTGTCGCGTACGATTATTATTATTACGACATACCGACGCAAGTGTAATGATGACTTTTTTCTCTTCGTTTCCAAGTCGTCGGACGCCTGCCTGTTATTAACTGACAGCACGGCCGATTGCAGGACGGTCGGTCGGTCGGTTGGTCGTACGGTCAGCCAGGTGCTGTCCGATTCGAAATTAATATATTTATTAATATGTACATAATACCTACGGTGAAACAACAACACGCAGCTACGTTACGAAGAATTACTAGGTATTTAGATGTCCGCCCAACAGTGCTTCCCGTCTGTCTTGCTAACTGAACAGGGAGTGGTCATCGGCTACTTCCTAGTATAAATCAGTGGCGCCTAGTGCAATAGTCGGAGGGGAACTCATTCAATCTAATCATATTTAAAAAAGACAAACACTATTTTCTCTTTTATTTTATAATTAGTACTGAAAGTACTACTAGGGTCTAGTTTTGCAAGTCGATGGGGGTCGACAGTCAGAATCGTCTTTAATATATTGAAGGCCCTGGCACGTAAGGATAACGGGGCCTTATAATATTGACAAAGGACCTTTTTTTTAAAAACAGCCACAATGTCTAAAATTCTAAATTTATTCAACAATTATTTTTATTTTTTACAATTCCAGTAAATGAATTAAAATTTTGCGTTTATTGAATAAACACAGTTATCGGTAATAAATATCGAGTTTTGGTTGGTGGATGGATTTGACAAAAACTAAGGGACTCCCGTCGATTGTGGTGTCTTGGGGACTTCCCCAGAGTGTCCAATAGAAAAGAAAAGCCTATAAACGTTCAAAGGTTGTTAGGCTTCTGACTAGATCAAAAGTAAATACTGATACATACATAAAGGATAACTATTCGATAATTGAAAAATATCGATGTGTTGCATCTAAAACATTTGCCTGTCAATATGGCGCATAGTTTAGGACGATCAAAATTAGCAAACTCCGCAACAAATTATCTTTGAGAATGGACTTATCTTCTTTCTTGTTTCCACATTGCTCTGTACTCATTTGCTGCGTTTTGAACACGCCCTTGTAGAGTTGAGAAATGCTTCATGAGTAATACAGCAAATTGTGAACAAAAATAACTAAATAATAGTAAGTGGTATAGTGGTTAGAGGTTGGTTAAGTGAGCCAAAAATCAGGGTCGACTTTATAACTACTTGGTTGGAATTATATCCTTGAACAGGCGTCTCTGCTTTCTTGAATTTCTGAGAATGTTCAACTTTCTTTAAATTCCGATACTGGCAACATTTAAATTCTGCATCTCTTTTTGTTATTCTTATTTCTTTATAATATGTCCGCTGCAATTCCTACTTGACATCTCTTTTCTGTGTTTACGATATTCCCCCCTACTACGTCTGTCGGGAGTAAAAGTAGGCGTTCTGTCAGCAACCGCTCTAGTCTAGCTAGTAAGATGAAAGAAGAAAGCAAATGCGACAGTTTTAGTGCGAACTATGTGAATTTTGAACATCCCAACTGTACCTTCTGATTAGCATGATTGCTCGACTGACGATCGTCGAAAGTTTAGCCCCGAATTCCATTGCTTTAGGCTTATCAACCCGCTATTCACCACAAATAAATCGCGAAATTATAGTGCGAACAATTCAGAGATTTTGAACACAGACGGACGTCCCAAGAGGAACGTTAAAGAAATTTCGACATGGCACTCCTGGAACAAAATAACACTTGAACAATCTTTCACAAAAATGTGTATCTACATTGTTTATTATTATAGTAGCTAACTCTGTGATCTCAACAATCACTCCCGAACTAAAAACTATTTTTTTTGTTTAATATGAGTTCAGTTTTATGGAAATGCGAAGATTAGCTCAGGATAAGAAATAGTGGGGAAGTCCTTTAGTTTAAGGGCCACCGGATAGAGAAGCGCCACCTATTTATATGAGAAGCTTAGATCAGTACGAGTCCAACGATAGGTATATCCGCTGCCACAAACTTACCATTCAAAAGTTATGGGTAAATGAACAGTGAGGTGCATTCTACATTTGGAACGCAAGTCGAATTTTACGCCTATCGTTGGACTCGTACTGACCTAAGCTTCCCATCTATTTAGGTGGCACTTCTCTATCCCGTGGCCCTTAAACTAAAGGACTGCCAAGAGTGGAGGTGCGTGTACAACTAGTCTTAGAACTGACGACCTTATGATGATGATGAATATGAGAACAAAGGAAAACATTCTGAAGAATACACTGATGTCAAGAATCCAATAAAATCTGGCGTTTTAATAGTGTGTTCAAAATAAAATTTTTGAAAAATTTAAAGGGAAGCATGTATGCCTTTTCTAGTATAATAGACACGACCCGCCACTGATACAAGTTATTAGTGCACACGGTATATTACTGTATATTCAACGTCGTATGTAGGTATGTTTGCACTTGTCATAGTAAGAAGGCTTCGGTAGTGATCGAGATAACGGATCGGAGTATTTGAATTGTCACGATGTATCTGGAAAGACTAATGTCGGAACCTATTAATAAATCATTCGATTTCTAACTGCTCACCGTTTGTCTACTGCTCCATGTTTAATACATAATATGTACTCGGTAAATATGTATCCATGTGTATTGTAGATACACACTGAGGTGGATACGCATTTAGTAATCTACATACCCACAAGCAAGTTGGGAGATGTTCGGAGGAACGAGGTTGGGTGTGTTTGCAATTGTGCAGTTAAAAGCCATGTTAAAGGTTAATTATTCCAACAAATCGGGTCTTGTTTTAAAGTAAAAGCCAAACAAAGAAGAAGCGTGCCAGTCAAGCTGATGTTGAAGAAGGTATTCATATCGGTATGGATGATTACAAGTTTTTAAATAACCACAGAATTGTAGCAAGCCGCCATCTGTGGAGCGTTGCATATAATTATTATGGATTCATGAATATTGAGTAGGTTCTTTTTAGTTAGAGTTTTTAACTGCTGTTAGAGGTAACACGCAAACAGAGTTAAATGAATCGGCATGTGCTTGGTCCGTATTTTAACGAAATTACCGCATGTGAATTGTTATTTACAACTTATTATTAGTTCTCATCGTCACGCCATAAGTAGCCCCGACAAGACCGATCAAACCAAATAAGTATAATTTTGTGGATGTTTAGTACTAATTATGGTGGGTTCATATTTGTTAACAATGTCTAATGATGACTTATTAGTTTTTTTTGTTAATCCATAAATGGTAAAGAATTCTTAAAATGCACTCAGAATGTGACTATAGCTAGGGCGATCAAAATTGACAATAAATTATCTGTAAGAATTGATGTGTTTTCTTTATTGTTTCCACTTCGAACTGTAGCCATTTGCTGCGTTTTTAATATGTCCTTATTTAGTTAAGAAAAGTATACAAACCTTGACCGTCAAAACAGAAATGGTTACAATTATTATTAATTATGTTGGTTGTACGTTGCTAATTAAACTGCATCTAAGAATGTCCAGCGTTACACTCAAGCAGTAATAATAATTAATATTTTGCATCATTTTCAGGGTTTATACGTGAATCATGTAATTACATACATGTATATACTTTTTTTCATACTATTTTTAATGCTGAAGATATAGAAAACTAATTATTTTACAAAATGAAGTGAAATTTTACATTTAAATAGAGGATTCCAGAATATGCCTGAAGATAGCCGAAGATTTGTTGAGCACTTTTAAATCTTGAGTTTAGTTATTCCTGTCTAACAAAAGACAACTTCACACGTATTTAGAAATTCGAAAAAGATTGCTAAAGGTGTATGATTGGAGTGCGGCTGACATATCGACAGTGGGCGCAGCGCAAAAGAAAATGTTAGAAGTGTTCGAAGTGTGGTGTTGAAGGCGAATGATGTGGATACCGTGGATAGAGAAGATGAGCAGAAGAACAGAGGACGCTATGGAAGTTAACAAGAAATAGGTGAGATAGGCTGGCAGAACATCTTCCCAGGCATGAATAGTTAAGAATGTGGGATGTTCTAGTTTTAGGGAAATGTAAATATTAGCTCAAGATAGGAAAAAGTGGAGATGCTTATCCAACCAGTCTTAGGACTGACGACCTTATGATGATGATGACGTCTCATTTCCGAAATACACGGAATCTCACAAAAATAAGTTTGTAAAGGCATCTTCGACGGTTTTTAGCAATGTAAAGATCGATATTCTGGGGTAGACTTAGTGATGAGCAGTCAAAGACTAGAGCAATTTCAGTCTTCCTATGATGTTTCATATAAAGTCCTGATCTTGATTTTACATGTTAGCTCCTCATTTTGGTCTCACTCATTGTCTTTCACGTTAGAACAGTGGTTTCCAACCTTTTTGTACCTGCGCCCCCCTTTAAAAAAAATGTTGCGCCCCCTTAATTTTTCTAACAATCTAATTTCATAAATACTCAACTGATATTATAATTTATTTAATGGGCTACAAAATAATATACAATATTATGTAAAAATATACATAAAAAAATAATTATTTATTATAAGAAATAATAATTTTCGAGGCGAGGATTGTGAATTACATATTATACCTATTTTGCTGATTCATTTTTTGACACCTATTCGACTCTTTTGGTTTGTATTCGAAAATGATATTTGGGAAACAGCTGCATGCCCCCCTTGCAACAGTCTTGCGCCCCCCTAGGAAGGCGCACCCCACAGGTTGGAAACCACTAAGTTAGAACGTTCCTGATCAGTAGTAGTCTCACTAGTTTTAGTTTCTTCTTCAAACAATTTTTATTCAAGCTCCACTTTGTAATATATTTTCAGACTAGCTGTCACCCTCCTTGCCTCTTCTTTTAATATCGAATCATTATATTTTTTGGTTATGTTCAAGTTCGAGTGATCGTTACATATAACAAATGTGTCAGTTATGATTTTTTTACATCCGTTTAGTCTGTCACTTGAGTGATAAATAGATTCACAATAAATACATACCACTATATTTATTTTAGTCTTGTGGTGACAATAATACATTTTATGACGGAGTCTATCTAGCGAGTGTTTTTCGTCACCCTCCATTTTTTTTTTTTATTTGTATCATTAAACTTTGAAAATATCTTTGTAATAATGTCAGTTTTTGTTGAAAATAATGAAAAGAAATAATAGTCCGACACAAATAAAAATAGTATAATTTTGATCACACTAATACACCAGACAAAACACATAAAACGAATAATAAAAGAAGATCCCACCACAAAATTAAAACAAACAATTAATATAAATAAATAGTCAATAGCATGTATAATAGAAAGAAAGATCAAGACTACAATAAAATTTCCGTTTATATATTGTACTTGCTGCAATTCTCGTAACCCTTAACGACGATCGTTGCATTGTTACCGTAACTGCTTTCGCCGTTCGCTTCCGGGTAACAGTTTCGGTTGGGTTTCACTGGTAATGTTTTTCTGAGGATGTTACCTGATAATCGTACTGTTTCAGTTCTTAGGTTAATAATAATTTTGGTAGAATATACACTCAGGATTTTGATTATGAACTAGCCGCTACAATAATAAATCCAAAAACCAATAATTTGACTCATGATTGAAAAAATAAATTAAAAAAGAAGTTAATGGTCGAAACTGTTCAACTACAAAAACATCGACCCAATAAGGAAACGGACTATAAGAAGAAATAATATTCTCTTCAACAGTAGGTATTCATGTCTCCACATTTAAATAAACGGTAGCCGTGGAAGTTAAGGTCAAAAACGGGCCGCTAATGGAAACGGCTTATAACAGGATACAGATGACCTCTGACACAAGTCATAAATCTCCTACATTGTTGTCGCAGTCCGTCTGGAATATCTCTATGTGTACACATATCGCATGTGTACGTACGTTATAGTTGAAACACGTACGTTCGTATGTACGGTATCTAGACGCTTAGGACACAACAATGTTCGACCTGACAAATTACGCTCAAGCGTGGGCTGAAACATGCATAGGTACAAGCGTAATTGCAAGAGTGATTAATGCAACTAACTTGTCAAGAAATGTCAAATGCATTGTGAGAAGAAATATCGTTTTAATAGTTGGACAGGTGCAACACGTATGTGTGTACTTATATTGCCGCAAGTCTTCGTCAAACTTAAAAACGATAACATTTTCAACGTGTTATTAAACTTTAAGTTCAGAAAGGTCGTCGTTAGGGAATAGTGTGGTCCCTAGAACACAAATTACAAATTTATTTGAAAGATATAGAAGAAAAAATAGGGATAAATCTATTAAAACCAGAAGTGTACACGTATGTACAATCCGCAATTTTAATAATTACTTGCCACATAAAACATAGTCATCATCATCATCATCATAAGGTCGTCAATCCTAAGACTGATTGGACACGTACCTCCACTCTTTCCTATCCTGAGCTAATCTTCGCATTTCACCAAAACTGGAACATCCCACATCCTTAACTATTTGCGAACAGTAACCTAACCTAGGTCTACCTCTACGCCTCCTAACTTCCGTTTCTGCCTCTAATATGTCTCTGACTAGACCTTCATGCCTGAGAAGGTGTCCTACCGACCTATCTCGCCTGGTTTATATTGACTTCCATAGAGTCCTCGGTTCTTCTATTCTTTCTAATAGCTCTTCATTTCTGACCTCTACCTACGGTATCCTCATTATTCGCCGGTAAATCCACATTTCGAATGTTTCTCGTATAGTACCTTTAACAGTCTTTTTCGAATTTTAAATTAATCGTTCCCGACAAACCTATCTCGCTTATTTCTTATTGACTTTCATAGAGTCCTCTGTTCTCCTATTCTTTCTAATACCTCCACATTTCTAACCTTTTCTACCCACGTTATCCTTATCATTCGTCTATAACACCACATTTCGAAGGCTTCTAACCTACATAGTGTTTCACATAAAATTAAAATTACAATTAGAAGAGAAGTAGATGAAGCACTTGGCGTCATATAAAGTTGGGAAAGATTATGACCCCTAGCTGGAAGGTTTCTTTTGTGGAGATGGCTTTTAATTTATACTTTTTGTACGTAATGAAAATCGCTAAAATTATATTTTGATTGCGGGGTATAGATGCTCCGCTGCGCTCAGGCGGGTCGGGCTCCATTTCCGGTCGATGCTGCAGGAATGCTTTTATTTTAATAATTAGAACAATAGAGTTACGGTAGGAAAAGGCGAATTGAGAACCGAACATGGAAATATTCTACATACATTTGCCAAATGACAGCATCATCTCTTGAGGAATACGTGTTAGAAAAAACTCGTATAAGTACCGTCAACTACCTTAATATGCAAAGTTTAATACAGTATAACCTTGATAACTTAAACCTCGACAACGTAATAACCACTATAAATTCATAAAATTTTGTGTTCCCTTCCTCTCTGAGTCCAAAACCTCTGTTACTTAAAATAAAAACCCTCTATAACTTTAACGAATAATTTGGGCATCGCACCTTAATAAGCAGTGAAAAGTGGTATGAATAGGGATAATGTTCTCTATGTAAAAGACGAAGAATTGCTGAATTTCTTAATTTAGAAAAGTGGTTGTTTACATGGTTTAGATAGTGTAGAAATATGTAAAAACATTAGTGTTAGTGGACCTATACTAAAGGAAAAAGCTGAAGAGTTTGCTAAGTCTCTGGAAATCCATAATTTTAAAGCTTAAACCCTTAGTAAGTAAAAATCTCAATAACTCAAATTATTTTACGTTTCCCTTGGTCTTTATCTTATCGAGGTTCTATTGTTCATGCAATTTTAAGCTTTTGAGAGGTGAAAGGCTATATGTCATACGATTTTAAGAGTTGGATTAGTTTGGAACAGTTTTCGGAGAAGCAGATGGTATTTTCAGATAGACGAGTTGAAAAAATATATTCCATACGCTCACCAAAAAGGAAAAATACCGAAAAGAAATGTGTAGTTTCTATGTTTGGCATACATTTTACCTTATCTGTATGTTTAAGTATGTAAACTGATGAAACTTTTACTTTTGTGTAGTTGTAATATACTCTTTAATTTATATTTCACTTTTATTACAGGGGCAACTAAGCGAAACTACCTTTAATTAAGAGAACGTTAAATTTGATCGTGTAGAATTCATAGAAATTTTAATTACATCATATTTCATTAATTAAAAATGTTTGCAAACAGTTACCGAAAGTTCTCGGCTATATCAGTTTTAGACGCCTTTTCTCCGGGAATTGCAAGTGCTGTTTTATATTACGTGACAAAGAACGCGACATATGGAAACCGAAGGCGTTTATTAACAGTTTTATTGTGCAAGCGAACAATAATTGTGTTCGTGAGAAAAATATTGGAAAACTTTAATTGTGCTTCAAAGATTTATTGGTTGATACTGGGTTGTTAAGACTTATAATTGTTAAAATAAAACAAAACACGAAAAGTTTCACAAAAATAAATATACAGTGGCATCATTAGCTGATGTGTATACAAATTTAACTGATTTATACCTATTTATATCCACGTGGTGGGTGGGGGGTGGTTTCTAAACATAGTACAATTAATATTGAGTAATGGTGCGAACTATTGCCTTCTATTTGATCGTTTAAAGTTACTCCTTTTTTTATAGTATCCATTAATTCTAACTGTTCTAGTAAATTTAACTTGAAACCCTTATAATGTCTACGTAAAATTTTGTAATCTAAGTTGAAGTTTATTATCTAACAGATGTTCTGCATAAGTTTATGCGAATTTCTGCCTTTGTCCTATATATAGATAGGTACTTTGAGACAATCTTTACATTTTAGTAGAAAACTCCCTATCCATGCTGTTTAGGGGTTTTACATTTATAATATTATTTATTATACATATGTATATATATAGTTAAAGAATTGTTTTATTTTCTTATTATGAATACATATCTGTAAAAGTTAGTAAAATTGTAAAAAGTACAAACAATAGTTTTATAAGTTTTAGGACTAACAATTCTATCCCTACTACGCCTGACTTCCTGAATACCTAAAATCAGCCACTTCTTCTAATTGTTCGTCTCCTCTTTTCTTACTTTTTCCTTTCTTGCATACCAATATTTTTGTTTTACTTTTATTTTTTTTAATACGATACTGGTTTGTCAATACCGCTTCGATTTTATTTAAAGCTATCTCTAACTGCTCCTTGTTAGATGCTAATACTGCTATATCATCTGCAAATCTAAGCGTACTAATCTTTTGCCCCTCTATCTCTATCCCTACTGTAAATTGATCGCGTCTACGATGTATGGATTGAAAAGCAGCGGTGACAGTGTGCATCCTTACCTGACTTTCGTCCTAATATTTACTTCTCTACATTGCTGCTCCAGCTCTATAACTGCCTGTTGCTCTTTATACAAACTAACTATCACTCTTCTATCTCCGTAACTCATCCCTACTCATTTAAGTATATTTAACATCCTATCCCATTTAACAATGTCAAAAGCTTTTTCTAAATCTACGAATCCTATGTACGCACTCTTTCCTTTTTTTATCGTTTTCTCTGCTACTATTCCTAAAGCTGGAATGGCTTCCCGCGTTCCTCTATTTCTTCTAAACCCAAAGTAATCTTCCCCTGATAGTTCTTCCGTCCGTTTTTCATTCTTCTCTGTGCAATTTCAGTTAAGATTTTTGACGCATGGGAAGTTAAGGTAATTGTTGTAAATGTCTCGCACCTATCCGCGCCTCTCTTTTTAGGTATGGTTACTTACACGTTCCGTTTATAATCCCCAGAATTCTTCCCATCTCGTAAATAGGAGTAATACCTTAAACATACGATCTCTAACCTCTTGTCCTGCATGTTTTAAAATTTCCACCTATCTGCCATCTATACTTGGTGTTTTATTATTCTTTAAGTTTTTTAATGTTACATCGAACTCTGCTCTCATTATGGGATCACCTAAAGCTTACTGTACATTTAACACTTGTACCTTATGTAAGAAATTATGTAAAAGACTTGTTATGTCATTGTGTCCATATTAGGTAGGTACTAATAGGTATTCTACTTCTTTACATTCTTTATCACGAAATATTTTATTAGCCAAACTTTTAACGATGTAAAAGACTACTTTCGAAATCAAACATGTACCTATTGGGATCCGTCAAATGGGAGGAGCCTAAAAACATGGCGCCTATTAGGGAAAATTTATCGTAGTTCCTATAGTGTACCGTGCAATTTCCAAGTTTTTAAATTACGATAAAATGATAAGTATTGACACAATATGTGATTGGGCTGACACAAAGCCTCGGAAAGGAAATTTCGTTGAAGGTGAGCGTGTTTT
>NW_020442467.1:1977102-1981596 GCF_000699045.2 Agrilus planipennis
GTAGGTGAAGAGTGAAGATCTATGTCTGAAGTGCTATTGCAGCTTTTCACTGAACATATTAACTTTTTATTTGATTTAACCTTAGAAGAAAACTTCGTCGACTCCATCATCAAAAAAATTTTTACTTTTTTAACGTGTTTTATTATCTTAATAAACAATTTTACAATTTGCGTGCACAGTTCCTATGTAAATTTTTCCCTCATTCGAGTTATAAATTTTGCCACCAGATGGTGTATGCCCATTTGACGGATCCCAATACCTACCTGTTCTTTTATCGATCATCACTAGTAGGTATGGACCAGTAGTTAGAAGAAAGATTGGCGGTGGTTTACAAGAGGAACACGTCCCCGTGCTCTTTTTATTGTTCGCTTCAAGCTCGATTATCTTCTTCGACAATGGGCACGAACAAGCGCCGCTTTGGTATCAAATCGTACTTTATTATTGTACGACCACCGACGATGACGTAGATAAACATAACACTTTCACGTAGTCGCCGTAGTCGTTTGTCGCAACACAATGGCGACACCATCGCATCGGTCAAAAGATTAATGGCTCGCACCTGTTTATACGTATACGGATTTTTTGAGAAAGCGAACAGTGTTGATGAAAATAATAAAGTTTAATAAAAACAAAACAGGTCAAAAATGCGATTCGGACTCGTGCACTTAGGGTTCTGTCCAAACTTATAGGTTTGTAAATAGTTAATTCATCATGATAATTGATGAGTCTCGATGATTTTTCCCGTTTTTTCCGAGTATGCTTTAAATTTCCCCCCAAAATGAGTCTTAAAACGTATAATTACAATACTACAAGTAAAAAAATATTTTCGTGTCATGCAGATAACTACAAATTTACGTTTTTTGGATTTTCCCTTTAGTGCTATGACATTGTTTCTTGCCAAATTTCATGATTCTAGGTCATCGGAAAGTACACATATGGGTTTTACCTCCTTTCATTATTATCATAACGTCGTCAGTCCTAAGTCTGGTTGGACACGCACCTCCACTCTCTCTTAAAAAAAAATCAGTGAGTATGCACTGATCATCAGTGACTATTTATTCACTGATTGATATAGTGCAAAGTATACCACTGGTAATCAGTGAATAATCACTGAGTGAAACAGTGGCATTTCGATTCACTGGTTTATCCGTGAAATTTCTCTCCACTGGTGTTATCAGTGAGAATTCGATTTACTGGTATATCACTGCAATTTTAGTGCACTAAGATTATTTTATGTTACAAATACGCTGGAAAGTTTAATAAGCATAAAATAACTCAATAATATTAGAAAAATCACGTTTATTATATTATTGAATGTTTTATAATCAGTCAGAACTATCGCTGTTATGTATATCGACGTTAGAAATATTTATATGTAACGACGATACAACGCTGCGCGGCTGAACAGACGTTTTGTAAATGTAGACATCAAGAAAATTATAAAAGTTTAGTAAACTTATCGGATATTCCACGTCACACACATGCTAAAGTTTGTATAAAATATCAAATCCGTGCAATGGATGTGAATTTTCTTGTACTTTTATAAACGATTCATCTCCTTGAATAAAAATGGAATCTTCTTCCTGTCCGTTTACCAAAACTAGATAAGGTTGAATATTAGCACAACTTTTACTACGCATCTTTTTTCCCAAATCTTCAACATTAGTAAATCCCTGAAATTGTCGAAAATTTTAATTGATACGTGTTTTTCAAGCTAGGAAGTTGATAATATTGAAAGAAATCTTACCGACACAATTTGTATCAAGCATTTATTTGGGATTTCAATGTCACATCTTCTGTTTCCTCTATTTCACTGCACAGCTGCAAAAATTTATTATACATAATATACACATATAATCACAAAAAATTAAAAAATAAATAAAAACCATATGAAATGAACCATAGTGAAATATTAATTACACAATAGGCAAATTTAAACTTACCTGCTTATAATTAGCTTCGAACAAAAAGAAATATCCTTTGCACCATAATTAAACCTCACAATGCTAGGTTAGATACATTTATAAAGTATACGACGCTTTACGACAAACACTTCACTGATTTATCCGCCAAAAAGCCTTAAACCCACTGATTTCTCAGTGACTCACTGTAGAAATCAGTAAAATTCTCACTGATCCTATTTAAGTGAGCGCCTTCCTATCCTGAGCTAGTCTTAGTCTTAGCTAGGTCTACCTCTACTCCTCCTAACTCCCAGTTCTGCCTCTAATGTATCTCTGACTAGACCTTCATGCCTGAGAAGGTGTCCTACCGACCTATCTCGTCTGGTTTATATTGATTTCCATAGAGTCCTCGGTTCTCCTATTCTTTCTAATAGCTCTTCAGTTCTGACCTCTACCTACGGTATCCTCATTACTCGCCAGTAAATTCACATTTCGAATGGTTCTCGTACAGTGCCGCGCTCCAAACATACACCTTTAACAGTCTTTTTCGAATTTTTAAATTAATCGTTCCCGAGCATAGAAATGACTTTATCGACCCTGCGTTATCCTCTGCTTTATATCTTTACTACCTCTTTCGTCCTGACTTATCTGACTTCCTAGATACCTAAAATCAACCACTTGTTCTAATTTTTCGTCTCCTGTCTTTATATTCTGTGTTTTCCTACTTTTTCTTCCATTTGCATGCCAGTATTTTTGTCTTACTTTTATTTATTTTTATGCAATGCTGTTTTGTCAATACCTCTTCCATTTTATTTAAAGCTATCTCTAGGTCCTCCTTGCTAGATGCTAATACTTCTATATCATCTGCAAATCTAAGCATACTAATCTTTTGCCGCTGTATATCTATCCCTACAGTTGTACTGTCCTTAATGATGTTGATGGCGTCTTCGATGTATAGATTAAAAAGTAGCGGTGACAGTGTGCATTACTATCTAACTTCCTTCCTAATCTTCAACTTTATACCTCTATGCGTTCTTGAGAAAAAGAGCTTTGACAGATGTACAGACAATGTAGTGATCCTATAACGGTTCCTGTTTTTTTCCTTTTGAGGCACGGAACCCTAAGAGAAGTAGTTGTTTTCTTACCATACTATTACAAAAATTAAATTATTGTTGTTGTGTCCATATATAGTAATTAAAAAGTTATTTTCTTTTTGATGTCTGAAGATGTACAGAGAGACGTGGAAATAGTATATTTATTGAAAGGATGTATGTACACTCTAACAAAAAAACCTTCCAAATTTACGAAATACGTATTGTTTTTGCGAAAAAACATTTTTAAGTGCTGAAAGTAATCCTCAAAGCATAAACTCCATAAGGCGATTGTCAGGTCTAACATATTTCTAATTGAAATTTTGAAAAATCACCAAGTGGATTACATTTTCCATGAAAAAGGGTAAAAAGCGCTTGTAATCATTGCACATGAGCTACGCAGTAGTTCATGAATGGTCCACATTTCGAACGCTTCTGTAAAATTTCACCATGAGGAGTCAATCTCAGAGGAATCTTCTTCCATTATAAGTGTTTTTAGAATTTTACCAAGGCCGATCTTGTCATCGTTCTTATTATTTACTTATTTAAAGTACATACTAATCTAAAAAAGACAGGATAAGAGTGAAGACGAAAAATTCAAAATTTAAATTGATAATAAAACTAAATATAAAAAAAAGATGAATAATGAAATAATCTTTTTGGCTTACAGGGTAATGTAAAATAGGCACTGAATGTATCTTGCCAATATGCACATATAAGCAATATTAATTTTAAAATCATTTTATCGATTTTTTATATACCCACTATAAACTATATCAAATTAATGAGGGAAAAAATTGTTGCCGTTGTCACCTCCCGCCGGGAATCGAACGCGAGACCTTTGGCTTTACGCACNCGGGGGTGTGACAACAGCAACAATTTTTCCCTCATTAATTTGAGGTAGCGTGTAGTGGGTAAAAAATTCAGAAATGAATTTTCAGAATAATATTTCATATTAAACTAACTCACTTCTAAAAGATATCTAAATTATATGTATGTTTAATCATAGTATATTCAGTATATAGTTACATTAGTTCGACGGATCGTTAACCTTGTAGGTCGGTTGGTCGTGGTTGTTGTTGTCACCTCTCGTAGTTTAGTGGTCAGAACATTGGTGCGTAAAGCCAAAGGTCCCGGGTTCGATTCCCGGCGGGGGTGTGACAACGGCAACAATTTTTCCCTCATTAATTTGAGGTAGTTTTCATATATGCATACTAGGGTCAATTGAAAAGTCCCCGGCCTGACACATAGTTGGCGGCACCAGAACTAAATCCATATGATTTTAAGTAAGTCCTAACCTTCAAAAGACGCGTCTATAAATTTGACGGCTGTCGGGTCATTAGTTTGTGAATTATAGCATTTTTAGTGAAGCAACTTTTGTTATTGTGAAAAAAATGGATAAAAAGGAATTTCGCGTGTTGATAAAATATTGCTTTTTGAAGGGAAAAAATACAGTTGAAGCAAAAACTTGGCTTGATAACGAATTTCCGGACACTGCCCCA
>NW_020442467.1:1985880-1989643 GCF_000699045.2 Agrilus planipennis
GCGAGTGCGAGTGAGATGATTCTTTCCTTTTCTTATCCCTTCCATTTCGTAGATGAGTCCCCTCTTCCATAGCCAAACCCAATAGTTTTGCGAACGTAGTAACGAAAATTTTCGTAGGTATTATTTAAGTTGCGAGAGTGGCTTCGCTCGTCTACGGGATGAAGGGGCTTGATATGGGAGTGGAAGGGAGAAGAAAAAGACAAAACAAAATTATTCATTACTACTTACTCTCTCGTACTCATTTAAGGGTATGGAGTGACTCAAACTAATCTCATGTAGCGGCTCCTGCGAAGTTAAAGTTTGCCCGGCTCTGATGTAAAATGTAAACGGTTACAGTTAAAGGATCGCAGTTGGTTGACATTGCGGTCGGAAAGAAATTGTTTTCAAGCATCATGAAAGATACCTATATTATTAATAATAAATAAAAATACACATTATTAACGCGAAAGGCAACTTTTAGATTTTGTGTAAAAGATAAATTTAAATGGAGATAGGAGACGAAAAATCAGAAGTGGCTGATTTTAGGTATCTAAGAAGTCAGATAAGTCAGGACGGAAAGAGTAGTAGGGATATAAAGCAGAAGATAGCGCAGGGTCGAGGCGCCTTCTATAAAAAGAAGTCACTTTTATGCTCGCGAACGATTACTTTAGAAATTCGAAAAAGATTGTTAAAGGTGTATGTTTGGAACGCGGCGCTGTATGGATGTGAAACATAGACAGTGGGCGCGACGGAAATAAAATATTTAGAAGCGTTCGAAATGTGGTGTTACCGGCGAATGATCAGAAATAAAAAGGTATTAAAAAGAATAGGAGTACAGAGGACTCCATGGCAGTCAACAAAAAAATACGCGGGATAGGTTGGTAGAAAACCTTCTCAGACATGAAGGTCTAGTCAGAGATATATTAGAAGCAGGAACAGGAGTTAAGAGGAATAGAGGTAGACCTAGATGACAAAAGGTGAACCAATTTCTATGGAGCTTAAGAATTGGTAGCGGACGTCTTTTTAGTAGATAACATTATGATTACTATTTCTCGACAGTTTATATTACCCAAATATTGGGTGTCCAAGACAATTTCACGTTGTGAATGGAGACATGCAGAAAAAGTGCCGATATCAGGACGGCCCAGAAAAACTACATTTTTGTCATGTTAGCACGGAAAGCTCGTTTTGTGTACTATGAAATAGGAAAGAAATGACCTCTTTTCAACCGTGTTTTAGTCGGGAGGCAATGAAATTAGTCTTTTGAGCGCATGCGTTGAAGTTTATGGGCATGCGCAGAAATCAGTTGTTCAATGACAATGTCTTTCTAACCTCTAAATCATTTACTCTTATTTCGCCAACTATCNAAATGGTATCGAAAAGTTGGAGGATCGCTATAATCAGTGTATCACCCTTGAAGGGAATTATGTTGAATAAAAAAAACGAATTTTGCAAAAAAAATGTGTTTTACTATTTTAGGCCGGGGACTTTTCAATTGACCTGTTATATAAGTATATCCTAGAATTCGAAGTGAAACAGGAGGTGTTGAAAATTCACGCAAGATATTTAGATATTATTTGTTAAAACCAAAATTGTCATAAGTGGGGGTAAGATTGCGGTGTTACGAATTGTCATTCGAATAAAGTCAAGGAATGTTCCCAGAAGAAGTGTCGCTACGCACCCTAATATGGTCGTCGATAGTGCTTGGTTTCGAAAATGGCCAGACAACATGCCCGCTCGAACAACCCATCCATCGATTCGATCGTACATCTGTCTATATAGGGACGATTTATTTTTCCAATAAATCCGCGTGACTTATTCCACTTAATCGTGATCTGCGTTCCGACACGCACATAAAGAGATGTCTGCATTCATCTTCACTACTCTGTACTTTGATGGCCTACCGGAAATGGTTAAATAATGGAGTCCACAGCATTTCTCAACCTGTATATTCAGATGACGTATGTAGAATTTCTTTATGCCCTCATCTATCAATAAATTCCTTTAGATCCTAAAAACTATGAGATAAAAACTATTATTGAAGGAATACCCATCAACGACGTACTCTAATCATCTAAACCAGTGGTTCCTAACCTTTTTAATATTGTTACTCCTGTGACCTATTAGGAAAACTGATTTAAACCCGACCTTAAAATGTTTTTATTTAAAACAATACAAGTAAATACAAATATCTTTAATAATCACAAATTGCACATCAGTCTTACAATTTTATATACCTAAACAATAAATTAAGTAAAAATAGTTAGTGTGATAGTTGGTATTATTTTGCATTTTTCAAGTCTTTTTATGTTAGCTGTAATTTCGCTTGAAGAGCATCTTGTCATTGGCATTTTTAAAGTTCTGTTAGCTAGAGCAGGATATTCGGTAACAGCTTTTCGCCAAAATGTGCTCAGATTATAATTTTGAAATTCTACTCTGGAAGTGGCAATCTGGCGTAGACCAACATATTCCACTTTGGTCGCTAGGTCTTCTTTTTAATAATGTTATCATCCGTAGTGAATGGTCTTAATATCCAAGAACTGGACTGACGATTATCCATATCCGGAAAATATTGCTTCAGTGAGTTTATTGATGCAGATAAATGTAGAACCACAGATCGAATCAAATGTGATCTTGTTTGGTTCAATATTTACCAATTGTGTATACAGTTGTATAAATATCGACACATCTATGATTTTACATTTTTACTATCTAACTACGTATTTTAGATCTTAATTATTAGGTTCTTTGTTACCCCCACAGAATAATTGATTTACCCCCGCGGGGGTTATTATCGGAATCACTGCATTAGACGAACGCAAAACGTTTTAATAGCTTTCACGATGTTACTAAGGACATTATCAAACGAGGCAATTCTGAATTGAAATATACGATTGTTTACAAAGAGGAAATTTGTCTGTTAACGGTTACTACATTTTAAAATTCACATGGTTGCTTCTAAAACAGATACCATAAGACGTGCTTTATGTTTCGTTTTCTTAAAATCCGTTAGACAGAAGCTGAGATATAAAAGTAAACTAGGTGAAGGTTCGTTATAGATAAAAAAAAGACGAGCCATTCATTTAGTCTGTTTATTCAGTACTGAAAAGCATTTGAATGTGAATTAGAGACGTCCTCTTTTCTCTCCAGGCAACGAGGTATGTACAACGCGATCGCGGTCGGCTGTGCTCTGCCTCCCAGGAGCATTCCGCTGTCGTGTATCGATTGTTTATTGTTTCAGAATTATGTTACATAATGGCCTATGTCCGATAAATACATATTTATGTACGTATTAACTCGTGTACATAGCGGATGATGTTGTGCTACCATGAGATGCACGTTTGTGTGTGTACGTTCGTATTAAAAGCATATTGTTATCGTGATATTCCGATCGTTATTTGCTATGACGTTTGTTACAACTTCTCTCTTTTTACTTTAAATTACGGCGAACGAAATTTTACGGATGTTCGTAAATCACAGACGGTTTAGAACTGCTGACAATCGTCACGAGGCCTCTTTTTGTTCAAAGGGGTTTGTTATGGATAATGCTTATACCTATAGAAATACGAGGGCGGTTCAATAAGTACCCGTGTTTGAAGACAGAGGACGTTCCTGAGGGAAATTGGTGTTGTCATCGTGTGCTGCCATCTATCAAACTACGCCAAAACGAATTTCAGACTGATTGATAAGTTAGTTTGGATTTGGCAGCCATTCGACTGAGACGTGTTTCGTTATTTTCGCTAAGATGGAAAAAGAGCAGTATCGTTCGGTAACTCGCTTTTTG
>NW_020442467.1:1993470-2002020 GCF_000699045.2 Agrilus planipennis
AGCCGTGTTTTAGTCGGGAGGCAATGAAATTAGTCTTTTGAGCGCATGCGCTGAAGTTTATGGGCATGCGCAGAAATCAGTTGTTCAATGACAATGTCTTTCTAACCTCTAAATCATTTACTCTTATTTCGCCAACTATCAATTTAATAACGAGCTTTCCGCACAAACATGACAAAAAATAGTATACGTACCTCGGGAAGAAACAGGGTTGTCTCAGACTGCATGTTTGCCGCCCGAGCCAGTCTGAAATAACCCTGTTTCTTCCCTCGATACGTAATGTACTATTTAGATGGATGGAATTTATAGGGGGGGAGCTAACTTTTCTGACGTAATATTTGTTGGGCGCTCGCTGAAAGTGTGACATAGCAAGACGAAGGGAGAGGGAGGGGCAATTTTTATTAAACCATATGTTATAATTGAAATTATAATTCACTCCAAAATTTTTTTTTTGTTACAGATTTAAAAGTCTACAACGAAAAGAAAATATTTTACTGAAGCTAATCTTGGTGTACGTTATACATAAGCAACAACTAATCGTTGCGTTTAGAAGATAAATTATACAATTGGTAAGTAGGCGCACATTTTATTTTTCTTACTGTACGTTAAAAATATAAAGGTTATAAATTTAAACTTAAAAATGAAATACAATTAGTATATAACGTAGGGTGTTTTATTTGGAGCGAAGGTTCTTTTCTTCTCTGACTCATCAAAATTTTGTTACCTCAAAATTCTCACAAAATGAGCCCTTAATTGTAATTTTAAATACTTGCGTTTGATTATTGAATTTTCGTAATTTAAATAACACGTAGATCACAATTTCTATTTTTTATAATTTTATCGTGGTTTGTCGTAAGTTGTGTTGTGTAAGACTTTCTTCAAAATTACGTGTACGATTTTATTGTGTCGGGATCGAAACCCGGAAAAATGATCTAAACTTTTTACGTACAACGAATGGTTGTAGCAAAAAAAACTTTTGGGTGTTTCATTCCCTGCAGTTATTCGTTGCTGGGCGAGCAACCCCTTCGGGGTACTCCGGAGAGTATGACGGAAGACCCTCTTCAACCTCCTTTTAGAAATTGTGGGGATGAGTGGGTGGTAGCTAGTGGTAAGAAAGATGATACAGACGAAATGAAAGATGGAATAGTACTGCCCTGGCATTTGCCTAAGTAATCCAAGGAAATCACAGGAATAGATCCACCAGGGGAGGCGTACCCGGATTGGAATCAGTATCCTCTCGAATGCTATGCAATGGTCTTTATAGCTTCAGTCCCGTTTCAATCTATTAAAAGTTACATATTAATCTTAAAGAAGTGACTAATTTTCGGGATCTAGAAGGTCGGATAACTCAGGATGACAGGAGCAGTAGACATATTAAAAGAAAGCGGAGGGTCGAGTTGTCTTTAACGGTTAATTTAGAAATTCAGAAAAGATTGTTGAAGGTTTATGTCTGGAGCGCTGCGCTGTACAGGTGTGAAACATGAACGTTGGGTGAAGCGGAAAAGAAAACGTTAGAAGCTTTCGAAATATGATGTCATGCGAAAGATGAGGATACCGTGGATAGAGAAGGTTAGAAATAAAAGCTATTAGAAGGAATATGAGAACAGAGGACTCTACGAAAGTCAATAAGAAATAGGCGAGATAGTTTTATGGGACATCTTCTTAGGCATGAAGGTCTAGTCAAAGACATATTAGATGCAGAAACAGGAGTTAAGAAGGATGGAAGTAGACTTAGATTAGGTTACTGTTCAGAAATAGTTAAGGATATGGGAAAAGAGGGAGGGATTACCGGCGAATGATGAGGATATCGTGGATAGAGAAGGTTAGAAATGAGGAGGTATTAGAATGAATAGGAGAACAGAGGACTTTATGGAGGTCAATGAAAAATAGGCGAGATAGGATGGTAAGACACCTTCTCAGGCATGAAGGCCTAGTCAGAGACATATTAGAAGCAGAAGCAGGAGTTAGTAGGGGTAGAGGTAGACCTGGGTTAGATTACTGTTCGCAAATAGTTAAGGTAAGTTTAGCTCAGGACAGGAAAGAGTGGAGGTGCGTGTCCAACCAGTCTTAGGACTGACGACCTTATGACGATGATGATAATCAATCTTCTTAACGTTGTTCTGTCTTCATGTAACTGTTCCTCTTCTAAATTCTTTTATACTTTGGATACGCTGATTTTTCTGTTAAATATAATAAGAGCACCTACCTTGATAGTTAAATATTCCAAGACCTGTTTCCTAGTTATGATTGTAGGTAATACTTACGATACTACTGCAAGCGGAAATCGAGGTGGATATTTATGCTTTTCGTGTTTTATTCCTTTTTTATTCACGTAGTCCAAGATCCAAATAAACGGTGACATTTGTAGTAGGTATCGAATTTCAATGTATCGAACGCAAGTAACCATTACCACACCTTGAATCAATTAAAACGTCTCTTACGCATGTATTTATCTTGGGACCAATTGAAATGTAAGACTGAGTAATTAGATTGATACGGAAATGCAAGAAGGTGCGGCTGTTTTCCGATTTTAATCGATTAGATCAAACGAAAACAGCAGAGCCACTATTAAAAAAGAAATGTTACGAATAAATAAATACAGAACTGACGTGCCGAAAATCGTAAATAATCGTGCTCTAGGTTCATACTCTACAAAGTAGATACTTGTATAAATGTGCAGTAAAAGGTATTGGGTGGTACGTCTAAATACATAAAAATACTAGCAGAAATTTCACATCAGCAACTCCTTCAGTAGCAACTCACATTTTTGTATGCATGAATGAGACAGGTACTCGCACTACTGAGTACCTACTTCTAAAAGTAGTAGCCGACACTCGTAACATATCCACTTTTTGCGAAGTTAAGTCTGCTAATAATTGTATTTCGAAGTAGGCACTCAGTAGTGTCTAGATTAAGTAAATAGTTTTAATTCCTACTATTCCTGAAAAGAGACTGGAGAGGGCCTTCCGCCTTACCTTCCGGCGTAGTCCGGAGGGACTGCGCGCTCACCAGCATTACTAACTGGTGTGAATGAAACATCCAAACCTTTTTTTTTTAACGATCGTAGTATCTGTGGTGCAATTTTCTGTTACTCAATAATGCTATGATAAAGATGTTACTTATTTATGGTTTGACAATATTAACATTTTACAAAACTGATACTTGGCCCTTCTGAATAATTGCGGTTATGTTATATAAAAAATCGTATTCCAAAGTTAAATATGAGGTTAGATACATTTTCAGTATTCGTTCTTCAAAGGAACAATAACTTGTTTCTATAATATCCAAATAGTGGTAATGTACTGCCATCTAGAGGGTATTTGTTGTTACTAAACTATTTCATGTGCTAGAGTAGGCCTACTAAATCAATGACTAATTAAATCGATACTGCAGCTAATACAAGTTTTGGAGGCTATTAACTAGATGCAATAGATAATCGCATAGTGATTAACGTCGCGTGGTTAAGGGATAAAGGAATTTGAGAAAAAACCAGACGACGTTGCAATTTTAAGACGACCCTGGACGTGAATTGGCAGCGTATAGAGAAATAATAACTAAGCAGCTAAATCGATGGAAAATGTAAACAGTGACTGTTGTGAAACGATTAAGAAAGTAAATATCAACAGCTTACTACTATGCTAATACACGTCATTTGCAGCCAAGCGGATTTAGATCAGGACTACGCGCCAACTATTAGAGTACAGGACCAGTATATTCACTCCAGAACCTAGGAAACTCACGCGTTGGTGAATGCAATAACGTTTTGCACTGACCTATGACACTAACACATTGATCTACTTTTAATGACTTTGACTATATGTATGCGTACAATTAACAAACAATCATTAGTACAAAAATGCAAATGAAGTACAACACGAATTGAATGCGACGTCGTAATTTTGTATTTCCCTGCGTGATCCTATCAGGGCCGGATTGGCCTTTTTTTGTACTTTCAAATGCGTTTTTCTGGACAGTGCACTTTCGGACTACCATACATTTACTTAATTTTCTTGTTATATAGTGCCCTATCACCTCCCGCAACGTTTCGTGGTACGTTTCTCACCCTGCATACCATGTATGGATAGGCACGCAAATCATATATTAATGATAACGTGTATTAAATTGTTGATAGAAGTTTATTGTAGCTATCAAATGAAAGTTTAATATTACAGGAATTGAAGACACCCACTCTTTTCGTTTTCGTTATTTAAATTTGAACTTCTACTTTCAACTTGTTTCGAAATATAGTTCTTAAGGACGTTCCCAAAGACCAGTGGTTCTCAACCTACAAATACGATTTCCCTATATAAGTTACCCACTTGTACTGTAAGAATTAGTTGACCAGCACTACGCTCTTTTGCCCCGCNGTTATCATCCGTAGTGAATGGTCTTAATATCCAAGAACTGGACTGACGATTATCCATATCCGGAAAATATTGCTTCAGTGAGTTTATTGATGCAGATAAATACCAAACCACAGATCAAATCAAATATAATCTTGTTTGGTTCAATATTTACCAATTGTGTATACAGTTGTATAAGCATCGACACATCTATAATTTTACATTTTTACTGTCTAGCTACGTATTTTAGGTCTTAATTATTAGGTTCTTTGTTACCCCCACAGAATAATTGATTTACCCCCGTGGGGGTACTTAACTTACTTACTTACCCGGAATCACTGATTTACACTGTAGGTTAAAATTAGGCAGGATGCCGCACCATTTTTGGCCCACCAACTCTGGTCCAAGTTTTTCCGTGGTTTCCTTAGATCATTTGGACAAATTCCAAGGGAGTGCAAATAATAAAAAATGTCCAAAACTAGATGAACTCTCAAAAATTTTTGAACAAAGCGTGACATTCTTTAAAAGCTTTAGTTTGTATTTATTAGACTTTTTATGATTTTGATAATTACATCTGCTTAAGTTCGGTTCTTAATTCACCTTTAGTGTTTAAGTAGAACAGAACAATAAGTTCTTGAAGAAACTGGATTTCCGCATTCTAGATACGTTTAGTGGTGAAATTCCCATGTTGGATCATGATGACGGCATGAATGTTCCAGGCTTTAATATTTTATATTTAATTATTATAAAGGGCATCTTCAGGAGCACTACGTTGTCTATATATGATCTCCAACGCTGTCGCTGAATAAGCACAGAAGAAATATGTCGCGATTCTGAGTTATTGGCTATTATGAGACTTAGATTTATTTAAGTAGACAAAGACAAAATGTTGTTAATACAGGTATGTATAAATTAATGAATAGCAAGGCATCGTTTTACTTTTTTGAAAAGAACAGCTAGTTTGTTAGTCACGGCAATTAGCTTTACGAGAAATAAGTAAAGATGAAGTTGGAGGTATGAAGTTTGTTGGGGAAATTAATTTTGGTCTCCGGAGCCGTTCCGGTCGTTATTGGTTGACGTTGTAGATCCTTGAAATATACTGTAATTATTGGTTCTGTTAATGAACACGTTTCAAGTCACCACTTAAAATGCCCACAATTATTGTTGCGACAGGCGCTGCCGCCGTTGCTACCGTGTGAAACTTGAAATGTGCAAGGAATGGATGGAATGTAGACAGGGTATTACTATGAGATCGACCGAGTATTCGATATTATATTTCTGTAGTCGGTTTTTTCGTTTTCGAAGAAAAACGATTACCTTCATCACGGTATTATCTGACCTGACTATAATTATTATCGTATCGTGATCTGTGTCACTTTTTAAATTCTTTCACACATCCAATTAAATAAATACCGTAACACAGAAAATCCTGCAAAGTTTTTGCTCTTCATTCTTCATATTGCTTCAATCTAGACATCTCATCATCATCGTAAGTTCGTCAGTCCTACGATTGATTGGACACGCACCTCCACTGCTGCCTATCCTGAGCTAATCTTTGCATTTCCCTAAAACTAGAACATCTCACATCCTTACTTATTTGTGATTAATCCTTTATGCCTGAGAAGGTGTCCTTCCAACTTATCTCGCCTATTTTTTACTGATTTACATAGAGTCCTCAGTGCTCCTATTCTTTCTAATACCTCTTCATTTCTAACCTTCTCTATCCACGGTATCCTCATCATTCGCCGGTAACACCACATTTCGAACATTCAAACATACACCCTTAACAAAACAACCTTTTTCGAATTTCTAAATTAACCGTTCGCGAGCATAGAAGTGACTTCTTTTAATCGAAGGCGACTCGACCCTGCGTTATGCTTTACTTTATATCCCTACTACTCCTTCCGTCTTGACTTATCTGACTCCCTTGATACCTAAAATCAGCCACTTCTAATCTTGCGTCTCCTATCTTTACATTCGCTCTTTCCCTACTTTTTCTTTCCTTGCTTACCTGTGTTTTTGTTTTTCTTTTATTTATTTTCTGTTAATAATACTGTTTCCATTTTATTTAAAGCTATCTCTAACTCCTCCTTGCTAGATGCTAATACTGCTATATCATCTGCAAATCTGAGCATACTAATCTAGACATCTGTAGGAATTTAAATAAACTTGAAGGATTTATGTAAAAATGTTTTTGGGTGCTTCATTCTCACCCGCTAGCAATGTTCGTGGTCGGGCAAACTATCCGGACTATAGGCAGGAGAATAGGGCGGAAAACCCCCTTCAGCCTTCTCTTAGGAATCGTGGGGATAGGGAGTTGGTGGTTGGGTAGAGAGAGATACGACGGACGAAATAATGAGAAGTAAAGAAGTCACAGAAACTTCGCCAGGCCAGGTGAAATTAAAGCGGTGTCCTCCGGAATGCTAAGCAGTGATCTAAACTTCCAGGTCACCATATATCGCTCGCTGGTACAAGTTTGCTTCACAATTAGTGGCACTACGAAGCACCCATCATCATCATAATCAAGGTCTTCAGTCCTAAAACTGATTGGACACGTACCTTCGCTCTTTCGTGTATTCTGTGCTAAAAATCTTCGCATTCTTTTAGCTAAAGTCAGAAACTGTAATAAGTACTTGTGAAAATACTACAAATGGGGCAGTGAACGCCATCTGTAGCGCGATGCTACATTTTAGGATTACGTATGCTCCAACAAGGTCCATTTGTGTGGATATCTACTTGCTGAAAACGAATCCCGGCGCAGCCAACCTCAACGTGATAGGCACGTTAGCTTAATTGAATAAAATAATTCGAAGTGGTCTGTATTCTGTCGAAACTGCCAGACGCGGATCGCAATTTCGATCTTTTTGGATCAGCGCGTAGCAAGCAACTCCGACAGCACACAGACCAACTTTTACCTGCTGTCTTAACAGTGCGATTTAGAAAATACTACAAATGGGGCAGTGAACGCCATCTGTAGCACGATACTATTTTTTAGGATTACGTATGTTTCATATGTAGTATGTAGCATCGTTGTACAGATGGCGTTCACTGCCCCATTTGTAATATTTTCTAAATTGCACTGTTAAGACAGCAGGTAAAAGTTGGTCTGTGTTCTGTCGGAGCTGCCTGCAACGCGCTGATGAGATCCAAAAAGATCGAAATTGCGATCCGCGTCTGGCAGTTTCGACAGAATACAGACCACTTCGAATTATTTTACTTGTGAAAACTTTTACAACTATAAATAACCAAGTACTATCCCTTTTACTATTATAAACAAAATTGATGGTCCACTCTCTGCAATAATCACAAGCGCACGCCCTTTCACTGAAGCCGGTTTACAACTTTCTGCAAATCGAATTCAATATTTACGACGTTATCACCGCGCTACCAAGCCGCGTTTTAACCTACTCATATATGCGCGACAGTTGTTTATCGTCGCGATACAATTTTGTTGTCGAACATGTCGATGTATCTACTACTCGACTATGTAAAAATACGTGCACACATGGACATATTTCCGTGTCGTGTATGTCCACGTAAAGTTGGTATTATTTAAATGTGTGAGACAGGAAATGTTGCAACGGACTGCTATAGCAGGAGCACAGGATCGACGGCGACGCGACGCGACGTTGTTTCATTGAAGAGCGCGAGTGGGCCGTGAAATATTTTACGACTCGACAAAACGAAAGCGGTCGTGCAGTCGCAGTTGGCTGTGGATAAACGGCAGCGGCAATAAATTGCGATAGGCGAAATTGGCGACAGTTTTTTCTTTTTTTATCAAGAGAAGGGATATCATCTTATCGACCAACGATGACAGAAGCAACAGATCTTTTCTTATCTGAGAAACATTTATATTTTTGCTTTATTTACGTTATCGGACGAAAGTAAAGCAAATCTTATGGGCGGTGATGTAAAACAGAGCCGGGAAAACTCGGATCTTTTGCATCCCGAGTGATCCTCAAGGTTAACCAAGTGGCTCCTCATTGATCCTGCGAGTGCGAGTGAGATGATTCTTTCCTTTTCTTATCCCTTCCATTTCGTAGGTGAGTCCCCTCTTCCATAGCCAAACCCAATAGTTTTGCGAACGTAGTAACGAAAATTTTCGTAGGTATTATTTAAGTTGCGAGAGTGGCTTCGCTCGTCTACGGGATGAAGGGGCTTGATATGGGAGTGGAAGGGAGAAGAAAAAGACAAAACAAAATTATTCATT
>NW_020442467.1:2007361-2032038 GCF_000699045.2 Agrilus planipennis
GTCCCGCGCTATTGCAGCGAAGCCAAGTCGCACACTACTGATCAGCTTATGCAGGAGAGTTTGAGTCTGAGATTTACTTTACACATTGTTTACAACAAAATTAATACCGCTTCTTGTACCGATTTTGTATGGAAATTATTTATGTGAATATTAACTGCTAATTCTCGAAATTTAAAAAAAATGGTAAGAATATTAAAATTGTTAGGCACTAAAATCTACATGAATGTATAAATTAACATGCGTTCAAATAGAAATTTAAAATGCTAATATTTTCAATTTTAGTACCGCAAAATGGGTCGAAATTTTTCATATGCTTTCAGAATACAGGTAGGTATTTACAATTAAATTTTAAAAATGATCGTAAGAAAATTTTTTTTTTGGGAACGTCCTTAAGAAAAATAGAAATTTAAAATGCTAATATTTTCAATTTTAGTACCGCAAAATGGGTCGAAATTTTTCATATGCTTTCAGAACACAGGTAGGTATTTACAATTACATTTTAAAAATGATCGTAAGAAAAATTTTTTTTTGGGAACGTCCTTAAGAATTAATATTATCTTTCATCAGCTTCTTTCATAAGTGCTATAATTTTACAGTATGTTTCCGTGGTTTTGTTTTAATTCCCATCACTGGTGTTTTCTCGATTAGCCGTACAATTTTCTCGGACCCCATCTAGTTCTCGCGTACCGTAGGTTTGAAAACACATGTGTGTAATAAACTGTTAATTTGCATGAAGGCATGGTGGTTTGTGGTATTAATCGATTTAAGAGCGGGAGCTTTCAGCAATTTTTCTTTACTTTAAGATAATTTACCGACAAATTGAAATATTCGCTTCGTGCATATTACTTAGGGCTTCTGTCGACCTTTCTAACGTCGTACTGGAAGAAATGTACTGTGATCACACGAAAATTGTAAACAATCGTCTTCTTTTTTTTTTTTTACTTTTTGGTTAAGCGTAAAAGTAATTATACAGTATACTGCAGATGGCGTTTACCATAGTGTTTGTATTGACTAATTCATTAAACGCTGTCTTATGGCAGGTAGAGTGGGTCTGTATCCTGTCGAAACTGTCTGCGACGGGCTGATGAGATCGGAATCGCGTCCCGCGTCTGACAGTTTCGACAGAATCTGATCACCATGAACCTTTTGTTCTGTTTGGTTATGTGACCTACCACATGGATTCAGTTCGCCAAGTCGACATCCTTATTGTAGGAGAGATTATTATTATTATTATTATTATTATTATGGATGATAATATATTTCACTTAATTAATTAACTTACTAACCATTATATACTATATATATACACACTAATAGCCTTACAGCTACTTCCTCCTATCAGCTTTACATAGCAACCAGTGGGTTCCCTTCGAGAGTTACATCTTGCGAAGTGGCATGCGGCAATAAATGTAAAACAACATGTAAGGAAAAAAAACCAAAGTCTTAATTGGAACAATACAATGCGATAGACAGTTTAAGCAATTATGCGCACCGTCGCCCCAGTTGGGGCCGCTCTTGCGATGCCCAAACGTAGTCGAACTCGGTGATATAGTTGTGTTCGATGGGGTATCCCTGATGACGATTGTAGTCTACCTGAAACAATAGGTGTTTGCCACACCTAGGCCCCAGCTCAATAACCAGGAATTCTATGAATGACCGTATGCATAGATCGCTCCCAATGCTTATCTCTACATTGGTAAGCTATGTGTTGAGACTTACCCCTCTACTGCAGAGCCGGGCAAACTTTAACTTCGCAGGAGCCGCTACATGACGTTAGTTTGAGTCACTCCATACCCTTCAATGAGTACGACAGAGTAAGCAGTAATGAATAATTTTGTTTTGTCTTTTTCTTCTCCCTTCCACTCCCATATCAAGCCCCTTCATCCTGTAGACGAGCGAAGCCACTCCCGCAACTTAAATAATACATAACGAAAATTTTCGTTACTACGTTCGCAAAACTATTGGGTTTGGCTATGGAAGAGGGGACTCACCTACGAAATGGAAGGGATAAGAAAAGGAAAGAATCATCTTACTCGCACTCGCAGGATCAATGAGGAGCTACTTGGTTAACCTTGAGGAGCACTCGGGAGGCAAAAGAGCCGAGTTTGCCCGGCTCTGCTCTACTGAACGCCCTTGTGCCGATATCACCGCAGCTTTACCGACACTGCTGTATACGGCAGGTTAAGGAGTGGACTTCTACTCTCATTAACACACGTCACCCACAGGTGCACTGCCACTCCAGGCATATCTAACTAGATCTACAGTGAGCTACCTGACGCACAGGATTTACACTCCATCTAAAGGTGTCTCCGACCCGTCGGCCTTCCACCTTACACTTCTACAAGCCTTACATTTCAACAATAACAACAACACTTAAAATACATAATATGTGCACAATAACCAATTTTCTCAATATTATCAAATATTAACTACCCTTACGGCACCTTACTCTCTTACCAGAGTAACCACTGCCCTTATGGAGCTTTACACATCCTTATACGCCGACTGCCACTTCACCACTGCCTTTATCTTAAAAGCTCTCTATCTACGGCTTTCTTTGGCTTCATTCTGCGTATATTAGTCAATAATATTTGATTAGTTCAAATAGTAAATAAATGTTGAATAAATAACATTCCTACACTATGGACCCTGTTGAATATTTTTGAATTCCACTAATTGTAGCATTGTACTATAGATTGCGTTTAGCACGCTTTTTGTAGTAATTCATTACCAAGTGTTGTAGAAATGTATCAATGCGTTGCAGGAGTATCCGAGCGGGTTTTGTGTAGTTGTGTTTATGCAGCATCCGGGGTTTTGTGTTTTCTTAAAAGACTTAAATTTGCCATAAAAATCTAGACATTTCAATGTTGAATATAAATAGTTGTGAAATGACTAAAAGAAGTCTTTAAATGAGTTTAAAAAAAAAAATACAATATGCACTATTCAAATTTGAGTGACTAAGAAAGTAGGTCCGTGTCCTAGTTCGTTGATTTTGCACATACGAATTTAAAATTAAATTGATCAGTCATGAATGATTAGAATTTGAAAATTAGAGGAGATGGGTATAGGGAACCATAGTACCATTTGAAAGTGAATAAAATTCCGCATAAAGCTATGAAAATATATACAGGGTATTCCATTTGAAAAAGTGTACTTACAATTGTTTGAAGTTAACCAAATCCATAATTAAATATCTAACACCCTGTATGTATTTAACCTTCTTAAGTAGTATAGTATGGACGGGAAGCTTGAAGATGAGAATATTTTTGTTCCAGCTTTCGTACTATAAAATACGCATGCTTTTTCGCTGCCTACTGCTATTAAAAAAAAATTAATATCTTAAAAACGGTAAATGTTAGAAGTTGGAAAGCCTTATGAAAGTCTACCTAAAATTATGAGTAGAATTCAAAACCGTCATAATATATAGGGTGTTCCATTTGAAATAACGTAGTTGATGTCAACTTCTGGTATAACCGGAAGTGCTCCATAGCTGCCGTTATTTTAATTGAGGAGAATATACCCAACAACGCCATTGCACAAATTTTTTAAATTTTAAATCCAAGTAGATTTCGAAATATTCTAATGAGTGGTCACCGAGAGACACCCTGTATATACACTCGCTGACAATCTTACCATTACTATTAGTTGGCTACGTCGTGGCCTATAGAAAAGCACGTGCGAATGGAGCATTAAAAACAAAACAAACGCGTCGAAAGTTACAAATAGTCGCCGTTGTTGTATGGTGTGTTTCGAGGAAACGACCACTCCTCCTTCAATTCGCATCCGTTGTGCGTCAACAAAAAGTGGAACTCGAAGATACCATTAAGGCGTTCTACGACAACCATACGTGCAAAAGAAATAGCGCCTCTGGTAAAAGACAATAACAATAATAAAGAGGAACGGCCGCGGCCGACTGTGCGGTTGATGTGACTTTTGTGTATTTGTACCTACATATGTATACATATGAATGTTACGTGCTAACCACTACGTAATAAGAATGAACACAAACGGGGGCCAAACACCTGATACTCTCTGCTTGTTGACCTCGTTCGCTTGCGTTCGGAACAGACGGAATGACCAAAGGCCCCTCTCAAACGGTAAACACGAACTGCACCAAAAACCTTAATCTTCGAACCAAAATAAGCGTACGTATTACGCGATCTGTCAAATAGTCAAACATCACCTGTCGTCAAAATTGGTAATTACAATAAGGGACGAATTTACGTGTAAGAATAGTGCATGCAGATCGTAAAATTGTTTATAAAAATCACAAAACTCGTTAAATAAATGAAAATTATCAATAATATATTCCGCAAAGTTTTCTCCTTGATTCGAAATTGAATAAATGGATGGCTCCTATGGTCAGAAGTTACAGTGCCAAATAACGGTAAAGATTTTGAATCGCGTTGTCTTTACTTCATGATAAAAACTAACAATTTTATGTACAGTAGACATATAAAAAAGTAAATTTGGAAAGTTAGAGAAAAAGGGTTAAATAGAAACTTCGTTGAAGTATAGGTGAAGTGAATTCCGGAATCAATATTTGTCATATTTTATAAGATATATTTCACCAAACAATCAGATATGATAAATTAGTCTTAATATTGAAAATTTAATTCATAAATTGAATTATTATGAATGAGTTATGAAAAGTTTATAATAAAAATAAAACTATTTCAGTTAATTGGATACAAATATTACTATCTAACTATGTATTTTGAGGTTAGGTACCTACCTCTTCTAATACATTGATGTAATCTTGTAATACTTAATAGGCTTGTTTTCAATTTTAATCTAAACCGTCTTTGCTTATCACTAATATACTTAATACTGCCAACATAGTTAATACAGTCCATTTCATTTTGTTAGAATTGTGACCTTGAAGAAATCTGCGCGAAGATAGAAAGAATACACACTAGGTGTGAGCAAGACAGAAATAGTTGGAACAAGCTTGAACGAACAGAGCTCTCGATGGGTGGTCTTAGGAGATCGGCTAGAACTGTACAGTACTAGACGAAAATGTTTAGCAATTTCTTAAAACAAAAATGTATATAAATTAACAATAGAAAACAAAGCTCGATGATAGGTGGAGAAGTGAGCTCCGCATCTTGAAATGAACAATACGTGGGGATCATTTTTAAGTCGAATGTCATAAATAGTTTTCATTAAAATTCACAGCATCTAAATCTGAAGGTTCATTTTCGGATTTATTTTTCCAAATTTTATAATATGACCAGCATAATAAACGCGTTTACTTTTAAGAAAAAATTTTCTTTATTAGCGTCATGTTATTTACACTCCTAGCATTTGGCAGATGCCTATACGTTTAATATCTAATTAATTCTCAAAATTTACTAATCAGAGATAAAATAGAAAACTACTTATCGTTATTAGTATTAACGAATACTCGATCTATACTTCATTTATGGAGGATATTTTGTTACTCATAAATATAATAACAATTTTCTTGAAAGTATTTCAAATATCTGGAAAAGTGTTTTTGAAACTTCTAAATATTTTTCGGGACTTTTGCTTTAAAAATCATTGTTGTAGAAGGTGGTATAATGATGTCAAATGTTACAAAAAACAGTAAAACATCAATGAGTTAAAATAAATATACATAAATTAATTAATCGATGTTGATAATATCTAATCAAAATGTTGTTAAAAACAGCTTTATCCTAAAATCTTTGTAATTCAACGTTTTAGCTTAGGTCTAAGTTTGTATTTGTAACACATGGAATCTGTCGAATTAGGTAGTCACGTTTTCGAATAAGTGAAACTGTATCAATGTCGGCCCATTCACTTTGTTACTGTAGTGTCATAAATGACACCGATTTCAAACGTACAATTACAAGTTTTACGTGAAAACTACGCTTTTATTATACTAATCAGTAAGTTCATAGGTATTCACTGTATTGAATTCTGAATTTAAAATTCTTTTTTTTTTGTATTTCTTGGCTATTTCGTTTTAATATAACACGATTGTATCATCATGATACAAATTGGTAAATTCATTAGAGGAAAATGTAGGATGGCTTGAGGTTCATTAATAATACACTTTTATTTCACCAACGTTTCGGAACCTTTATTGCTGCTTCATCATACGATCATCAAATAATATCCTACAATAAATAAATACTAACCTAAAATACCTGCATTCAAAGGATAAAATTTTTTTTGTAGATTTTATTATAAACTGTTTCAGATAACCTTGTAAATCATTCTCATATTTGGGAATGTTATACGTTAAATACTGAAGCGATAGCATAATACACAATAATTATTTGATTGCTAAATTTGACATAGAAATAGAAAGCTACAAAAATTCGCAACAGTAGGCAGACGAGATGTTAGATAAAACTGTAGTGATCACAAAAATTTTAGTTTGTGGGAATACATATAAATGTGAGGCAAACTTGACATTACCAAGTCTTTTTTATATATCGTTTATTCTTGTTCGTGTGACAACAATCCGCTTCCTAAATACAAACACGATACTCTTAAGGAAAATCCCTACAATCCCATACGTTTTGAAAAATATTTCTCAATGTTGTAGTTTAATTTAAAGATACAAATACGCATCTCAAATCTAAGTTACCCAATATTTATTTTATATAAATATAAGTGCTATTATGAATAAGATGAATTAATTAAAACTAAAGATGTTGTTCTGATGGGTTTTTGATATGTTTAATTTGAGACTATCTGTGATTAATCATTTTCAACAAAAACTTTTTTTTGGTCAGTATTTTGTCGAAACTACCAGATGTGGATTTCATCAGCACATCGTAGACAGTTTAGACGGTATACCGACCAACCTACCTGCCACCGTTACACAGCGTTCGATGAATTAATGCATCCAGTGCAGTGAACGCCATCTGTAGAATTTTTCTACTTATTGTGGGGTTCAACAATGTTCAACAAGGTCTTTTTTTAATCAAGATGTCAATGTTTAGACGTTGTTTTGTTTGGCTACAGTTTGACAAGCCGATATCCTTTTTAAAAAAAGGATATTGTTGAAAATTTTTGCATTTTGTACACGTGGCGCTCACTACGCTGTCTGTATCACTGTCTACTGTGTGTCGAGGAGCAATACACCTTCACACATCATAACAAATACTAGTAAAAAGATGTTTTTTAGTGAACTAAAGTAGTGTGGATAGCAAAACTGAACATGTCGAATTAGTTAAATAACTGCTAAATTAACCTATCCTAAGTTTTTCTTACATAATTTGTGTATCTTGATAGGAGTTTTGTTAACACTGACATGAAATAACTTCATTTATTTTAGCGACATAGATTACGTGAATTATTTTGTTTATATGTTTTATACATACAGGGTGCTTCAAAAAAATGTATACACACTTTGAACTTCCATAGAAAATTTATTTACCGTTCTACAAAGTTAAATTTCAGGAAAATAGAAAGCTGAAAGTCCAATGTAAATGAAACATAAATAACAAATGTTAATACTGTTCAAATTGGTGACCTACAGCATCAATACAATTCTGAGTACGAGTCACCACAGATTCTGTACATCGTATCAAAACGTCCAATGAGATTTCTCTACACACTGCTTGAATCTCATTCCAAAGAATGTCTAGGTTACGTGGTTTACGTTTGTACACCTCATCTTTTACTGTGCCCCACAAGAAGAAATCCAGTGGTGTAAGGTCTGGAGAGCGTGCTGGAAACTCGATCGGCCCCCTGCGTCCTATCCACTGGCCCGACAAATTTTGATCCAGGTAAGCTCGTACGTCCCTGTGATAGTGCGGCGGAGCACCATCTTGTTGAAAATAAAAATCATCATTACCGTATAATGCACGAATGGCAGGAAATATGGAATCAGCAAGCATTGTTAGGTAATTAATACCAGTTACAGTGCCTTCAAATCGAAAAGGTCCAATGATGACTCATCACTTGTAGCTGTTCGAGGCCGACCTGAATGACCTTTATGCACATCACACACTGTTCCATGAACTTCGAATTTGTCTCGTATGCGTGTAATTGTTAATCTTGAAGGTGGTTCTGTATCATACTCCTTTCTCCACTGTCTTTGAACTTCATTTACATTCTCAAACTTCCAGTACCACTTAATAACCTGCTTACGTTCTTCAAAACTCAAACGTACGTCCCCCATGTTGATATTACAAATTCCAACTGATAATATAACATAGAGGGACGATTATGCTGGCACCTGGCGAAGAAATATACCATTAGCCTTGTAGAGCGGGAAAATTACAATAGTTTAAAGTGTGTATACATTTTTTTGAAGCACCCTGTATATTAACTGTACGTATTGGTTGGTGCACATTCAAAACAGCTCAATGTAACAGACGTCGCGACGCTTTAAACGTGGCTAAATAATTTGTTTTTGAGTAAAGCGTCATGTTGTACAGAATATCTACTTAATTTGTGAAAATATCACGATAATACCACACAACACAGCCACGTGGTGCATTGCGGCGTGGGAGGAGTACCTACACGAAACAACTGACAAAC
The DNA here is from genome assembly GCF_000699045.2 of Agrilus planipennis. Taxonomy (NCBI): domain Eukaryota; kingdom Metazoa; phylum Arthropoda; class Insecta; order Coleoptera; family Buprestidae; genus Agrilus; species Agrilus planipennis. The sequence continues at coordinate 2,015,867 of NW_020442467.1, forward strand.
TTCTGCAGTGCGGTCATTGTCGAGACGTTGCCAATAATACAGTTGCGGCACAACAAAAGGATTCATAAACCAATGGGCGATAAAAATCATCTTTGGATTATTTTTTTGGTATTAAAGGGTACTGTACTGTCTACTCTAGATTTGACAAACGCCTTTCAGCAAACTCTGAAATGCAATCAAATTTTGGCATTTGTCTAATAAAAAGTTCGAAAAGGAAATTAACCTAGCCCAGTTCTAATCTAGCTCTACCTAATCTAACATACAACTGTAAGATCCGACAAAAACTCGATAAGCAAATGACAAATACACTGTGTTCTGGTCAAAACAATGGAACTTTGACATTTGACTGTATCTAATAGATGCATTACCCTTATACGGAACCTTATAACGAACCCTGATAAAATATATTCTATTATAATCTCAGATGCTCACTTTTCCAGTTTCTATGAGTGTATTCCGCAATATAACCCAGCATACTGACCAGTGCTGATGACGTAATGAATCGACGCCATACAGTTGATTCGTTCCGAAATATACTGGCCAGTGCATTGATGTCAAATTGACGCCATATTGACAATAGTGTTTGTGCTCGTTTACAATAATTTTGTTCTAAAAGTTATTAAAGTTTCTTACAATAAAAAATTCCTCAAAGTCTGATGCACACACGCCCGTTTGATATACTACTACATCACATTTGTCTCACCAGTACATTATGGTGGCACACCAGTACAATATGGCGTCGATTTATGACGTCATCAGCACTGGCCAGTATGTGGGGTTATATTTCGGAACACACCCTATTTATTTGAAATTATTTTCTGCAAAATTATGAGCTTGTTTATGTCATTGACTACCTAGTTAGCAACAGCACATTGAATTCGTATGTAATAGGTGTAGAAAATACGATATAAAACCTTAGATCGGTTTAACTGTAGTCAAATAGAGCGAAAGTCGTAGCCATTAGACTATTGTAGATGAAAAGTCCGATCTTCATGTGAATATCTACCTTCAATTCATAGCGATCGCAACTCAAATTTTTCACATATGAAACTTGGACTCCTTACCTAAAGTCTTCTTGGTTATAACTATAACTTTTTGAATAAAAAGGAATCTAATTTTGTTGGTTATTGTGTAATAATACACACATATATCAATTGTTTAGGTTTGATGTTTATTTTTGTTCGTCTTTTAGCCTGATGATGACCTAAACTGACGCACTGTAATAAATAAAAAGTTCACTCCTGAACTATTGTTGATTTATTGGCAAAATTAGAATGTTTAAATGTAAAAATTATAACTTTTTGTGCTTTTTACTAATCCATTGTAATACACAAAGAAAGTTCAGTATATTTTTTTAACAATGAATTTTATAGAATTAGTGAATTACATACTGCGTCTTCTAATGTATTGTTGTTATTCGTCTTTTGTTTTGCTTGAATTGCCGGTTGTTCTTTTCATGTGACGCCCATGTACTGGTTAAACGAAAGCACTGCAGCGAACATTTTCGCCCCGAATTCCTTCAACTCTCCTTCATATTGCAGATAGTAATAATTCAGGACCCATTTACTGGAACGTGAAAACCATAATTCTATTCGATTTTCGTATCTTGCTTTTGCGAGAAACTAAATGTCATAAGATTCCTGTTTTCTTTTTGCAACTTTCTAAAATAAGTAGATGGATACGAATTATTAATGGGAGAATTTCTAAACTTCACGGAAACAAAAGTGAACGTTTGTTTTGCAACAAAAAATGCAGATCTACGGAAGTGTTTATAGAGCATCCTCTATTGAAACTGTTGTTGTGAAAGCAACCTAAAAAATTAAGAAATAATACCGGCGAAATGCTAGTTGAACTCGTGTAAAATTATTTTCTTTTTTGGAAAACCGTAAAAAGTAGTATAATAGATAGTAAGAAATTTAAATCAAGAAGACACTCCAAATTCCAAAACACTTTAAAAATCACGGACACGTGTTTTTCCCATTTACATTGTGAACATTTTCAACGCAAGATCAATGTATTGCTGGTTTGTTTTCAAATAGGGCTAGTTCAGTGGTGAACTAAACTGGTTGCAGGCCTGGAACGGCAAAACAAAATGAGGCCCGTGGTCTGCCCAGGGGTATTTGTGGTCGAAATTTTGCAAAAAATTAATAATACATTGTACATACGATTGTTTTAGAATTACGGTTAACAATAGAGAAAACGATAGAAGAAGAAAAGAGCGTGTACATAAGATTCGTTCGATTTAGAAAAAGCTTCTGACAGTGCTAAATGAGACATGTTAAATATACTTAAGAATACATAGGGATGAGATACAGAGATATCTCATTGGTATAGTTTGTATAAAGAGTAACAGGCAATTATACAATATGAGCAGCAGCGCAGAGAAATAGATATTAGAAAGGGAGTCGGACAAGGATGCACATCGTCACCGCTACTTTTTAATCTATAAATTGAAGACACCGTCCTTAAAGACAGGACAAGTTTAGCGTCAGATGTATAGGGGCAGAAGATTAATATAGGTACTTATAATTACAGATGATATAGCGGTATTAGCATTTACCATGCAGGAGTTTCAGATTAGCCTTAAATACAATGAATGCGGTATCAACAAAATAAAAGTAAAACAAAAATATTAGTAGATATGCAAGAGAAGGAATAGTAGAGAAAGTGTGAATATAAATAAAATTGGCCTTTAACAAAAAGAAGTCATTTCTATTAAAGGTATATGACTGGAGCATGGCTCTATACGGGTGCGAAACGTAGATCATGGGCACAGAGGAAAGGAAAAGCTTAAAAGCGAATGTATTAGAAAGAGTAGGAAAATAGAGGACGCTATGGAAGTCAGTAAGGGATAGGCGAGATAGGCTGATATACAGGACACCTTCTCAGACATAAAAGGCTGATTAGATATACATTAGAAGCAGAAACAGGACTTAAAAGGAGTAGGTATAAACCTAGAATTATAATTGACCTTATGTTTCCCTTATTCGTCAGTATACCACTGACTAGCATTATGATAGACACCGTTTCAATTCCAAATTCCTAAAATAATTCGAAGTGGTCTGAGTTCTGTCGATACTGTGCGACGCGCTGATGAGATCCAACAAGATCGAAATCGCGATCCGCGTCTGGCAGTTTCGACAGAACACAGACCACTTCGAATTTCTTTGTTCGATTTTGGTAACGTGCCTATCACGTTGAGGTTGGCTACGCCGGGATTCGTTTGAGCAAGTAGATATCCATATATTTAAATGGACCTTGTTGGAGCATACGTAATCCTAAAATGTAGCATTGTACTGCAGATGGCGTTTACCACACCATTTGTGGTATTTTATCCAAATTCCTATTTAGGCTAATTTGCAAATCATTGATATTGATTTTCATTCTACACATAAAATATTCACCACTTTTTCGTCTGTATCTCATGTGCCTCATCAACTCTTCCCCAACCACACTTTCCACTGTTTTCCACAATTCTTCAAAGGTGACTAATGAGAGCCTTCCACTTTACCTTTCGGCTTTGCTACACTAGAATGTAAAACGGAGAACCTGCCCTCCCACCAGCATTAGTGGCTGGTGGGAATCAAACAGACAGAAAAACGCATTCACTTTTAAATTAATGTGAATATTAAACGGCTTTCTAGCTATTAACATCTTTCGTAAAATATCGACCTCTCTATAGGTAAACAGGTAGAATTATTATTTATTCCACGTTTTCGTTTCCATCGTCTCGTAAATATACGCATGCTGTTGTAGAAGCCCCGTCGCGATTCATTAAAATAACTTATGCAGTGTCATCTTTTACTCCAATTAGTAAGTTCGTGACACCAGATCGGTCATCCTTGGCTCGCTTGTCGGCTTACGTATGAAATAGTTAAGCCCCGCACATTACCATAATGTGCGCACATGTAAACGTGTGCATTTCTAGAAGGGCGTCGCGCTATTACATGACCAACTAATAACGATAGTTATCGGAAGAAGCGTTTGAAAGATGATATCTTTTGACCTTGAACCGTGTCTTACCTGCTACACATTATAACTGAACACTGCACTCGTTGGACCGTTAACGTATCCTTATTAATGCTAATCGTGTACGTGTGATCTCGACAATGATTGGAAAGAATGGCACAAAATGGCGATTCATTTGATCGTGAAACAATAAAGATCGATGATTGTCCGGCTCTAGCAGCAAAAGTTACTGTGCATGAGTGTTATTTTAAAACTGATAAAATGTCTAAGGAGAGACGCTGCTTAAATGAACTTTATGATTAGTATTGTTTATGATGGAAAATAGAAGGAGGAGACTGTGGTAAATATTAATTAAAAAATTAAAAGGAACACACCCCTAATTACCACAAATAATTTTATATGAGCGGACACGTGTTTCGCCCACTTCACACGCCGCGTTGATAATGTCCACGTGTGAAGTGGGCGAAACACGTGTCCGCTCATGTAAAATTATTTGTGGTAATTAGGGGTGAGTATTCCTTTTAATTTTTCAATTGTTTATGATGAATTAAATAAACAATGTTCTCTGTGTATACACTGAAGACGCAGGAGTTGGGATAAATTCATTTAAAATTCAGGGGTTTGTTTTTTGGAAAAACGTTCTGATTTCATGGTAAATTCAGATATACAGGATGACCCAAAAATAAGCCAACCACCAACTTTATTTTTTCAAATGGAAGCACCTATTTTTTATTACATTTTTGAATTTCTGATGATTCTTTTTTTCTGAAAGCCATCTTAATGGTCACATTAAAAAATACTCTAATAAATTACAATATCTAGGTTATGTTTCTTGTAATTCCATTTTGAACAGCGACATGACCTCCATAAGGCGAAAATAAAGCTCTGTTGCTAATTTTTAACGTTTCAATAAGTTTAGTTACCTATTTATTCTGAATGGATGTCAACAATTAAATTGAATAGGTTAATGACCACCGAAGGGTTTTCTGCAGTTGTAAAATGATTTGAAAATCAGACTGCGGTTTGGCGAGTGTTTATAATGAATACGCTAATTTGTTGAATTTGGCATTTAATTCTGTACACCATTTATACGTACAATTCATCCATCCACTATAAATTACCGTATTGAATAACATTGACTTGTAGTTACCGCTAAATTGGATAAATGTACCACCACGTCATTATTTAAATATTTGCCTATTATTACACATCATCATCATGGGATCGTCTGTCCTAAGACACGTACCTCTTCTTTCCTATCCTAAGCTAATCTTCCCATTTTCCTAAAACTAACACATCCTACTACCTCTACTTCTCTTAACTCCTGCCTCTGCTTCTAATATATTTCTAACCAGCCCTTCGTGGCTGAGAAGTTGTCCTACTAGCCTATCCCGCCTATTTCTCATTGACTTCCATAGCGTCCGTCTTCTGTTCTCCTATTTCGAAAGCTTTTAACCTTTTCTTTTACTCCGCGCCCACCATCTGCATTGCGCACCCCGTGCTCCAGAAATACGCCATTAATCCTTTTCGAATTTCTAAATTGGAAAGCTTAAAAATGACTTTTGTTTTGTTAAAGGGGACTCTACCCAGCGCTATTCTTTGTTTTATATCTCTACTGCTCTTTTCGCCGTGAATTATCTGACTTCTAGGTACCGAAAATCAACGACTTCTTCTAAGTTTTCGTCTCCTATCTTTATACTGACTCATTTCCTACATTTTGTTATAATGATTATATTTATTATATGTAAATAGTAGGAAACAGTTTCATACAGAGAAATCTAGTAATAAATAAAATCTACCACAGCCTAATGCTAGTTCTAAAGAATTATTGGCCGTTAGAAATCTTTAATCATCAGACAACTTGAACAATTCGGTCGCTATATTCCGATAATTTAAATGACCAAAGCATTGCGTTTCCTGTCCTAAACGCTCCCGTCGATAGTTATTGATTTTATGGAGTTAATCGATCGCGATTCGTTAGACTGAAGAAATCACGCCGATGTGTGGCAAGTGGAGGTCTCAAGAGAGACACCCAACTAGCATCGAGGAGATGGCTTCTGTAGAAGATTAGTAGTTCACCTTCAGTCGGATTACTGCCGCTATCGTCTCCTTATTCTCGCTGCCTAAATTAATGAGGACGTGTAACGTTCGAAATGATAGTGCAGCAGCTAAAACTCGCTCTTCTCGCACGATCGGAACCCATTATTATGCCATACGATACGCCACCGGTTGGCAAATAGTTGTAATTATCGTGTGATACGGCTACACACTAGCGTCACGTTTGCCTTCGAAGCTGCGTTACGTCTTTTTAATTGCGATCGCTGCCGCAGAAAAGCCGAAGAAGACGGAGAAGCAACGAAAGATCCGACGTAGAGATGCTTTTATAACGAGTGTGGTTCTGTATTCGAGTTCTGGTTTTGAATTTTGATAAAGCGACATGGTCGGACAACGCGTAGGAGTTGGAACTAACAGTGGTCGACCGGTGACGATTTGTGAATGTCCGTGCGGCGAAATCTGAAATGCGGGAGCGCGTGTTACGATCCCGTCGCGCGCAGTGTGTGTCTGCCAGCTGGCCGTCGAAAACCAGGACATAAATTTGTAGCGGGTGGTCGAAACTACAGGTTAAAAGTCTCTTTAAAATAAAATAAAAACAATGAGGAATACGTGGGATTACAAAACGAAGATGTTGAATGAAGACGCTTCTTTTAGATATATATTTTCGTTTTGGTCTATGAACTTTATTGTTCAATTAGAGTAGAGTGTTTCAAAATTGTTATAGTCGTAATGAGACACTACAACAGAAGTTATAGACGTCGTGGATTTTTAAGGTCATAGCAAGGTCAAATATGATTACCATTAAATAGGACAGACTTGAAAAACATGCAGTGGTGGGATAAATCTAAATCTAGGAAAATAACTCTTAGATCTAATTTGAGACCAACTTCAAGAAGACGAACTCCCCAAGAAGAAATAAATGTAGGTACCATGGATGAAATGATTCATACCAGTGGATTTAGGCGAAGAATTACAAATCTCAATCTCTTTCGTTATTTATTGTGAGATCATTTGAACACCGAGGCGTATACAAAAAAAAACTTTTGGGTGTTTCATTCCCACCGAATGCTAAGCAATGGTCTAGACCTCTAGGCCATGCCGCTCGGTGGCGTATACATAATTCAGATGATTTACGGAATAAGATAACTCGTGGTATAATCTGACCGAATCCCCATCAATCTTTTCTGACTGGGTCTTTAAATGCTTTTGATAACATACATGCTAACTAAATGATTTGACTTCCGGATGATGTTTGTATATTAGTTTTGCTACATTAAAAATGCATGTCTAAACGTATACTTGGTGCACTTTTAGAGGTCAAAACTACGTGTGCGCATTATAAATTATCGCAAGTTGATCACTAAATGGCTATAAAAATACTCAAATCCAGTCATCATCGTACAGCTAATTGTTGGAGTAATTTTTCCACAATTACCTTCATTTCATACATCGTGACTAAAATTTTTATTCCATATAATAATGTAATTAAAATTAGGATGATTTTGTACGACCGGTATAAAGTTATTTTCTTCACCTATAGTTCTAAAAATAACCGTATCCTATACAATTTTATCACTGTGGGTTTTAACATTAACAGCCATTTTCACATATTAGTTGTTACCAAATAATTTTATGATACCATTTCAATAACTTTCTTCTTTTCAGTAATGAATATCGGGCATATTTCGTTAATAATAATACCTTAAACGTTTTGAAGACAAAACTAATAAGTGATAGCACCTAACAATAAGTATAACTGATGAAATTAATGGTATTTTGTATTTACAAGATTTTTGGGCCACTTCCACTGTTTTTTGTTTATTATATTGTTTGCCAGTTTCATGTACATTTTTTGCAATTGCTGAAGATTTTATTTTCATTTCTCAAATACGAACGAAAAGTGAATGAAATTGTATATTTATTTTATCAGTCGAGAGTAATCTGTTTTCTTGATCGTTTTCGATGTCTTTTTACATCCGTATCTCTTTTTGTTTCAGACTGTAAGCTAACTTCACTTGTTATTCGGGCCAAGAATGCGTAGTAGTACGGTGCAGAACGTTCCTGTAGCCACTGTGAACTGGTTGCAGAGACAGCGGCATTTAGCCGCCCAGTGCTGATGACTATGGCCGAGGCTGCTGTCCAAAAGAATTCTAGCACACATGATAACGCGGTTCACGCAAAGAATCACGCTTACGTATCAGCCCTGGTGGGCCGTTCCGGTGGAAAGCAGCGTAAACGCAAACGCCTGTCACAAGTACTAGATAAATTGACTACCGGTATTAATATTAGCGCCAATATTGACGCTCCGTCACCACCTGCATCTAACGTTGGAACTGTTACAATCAATAACAACCTTCACCAGCACGTCAATAACAATATTAAGGACGAAGTGAGTAGAAATGCGTTGAAAAATAGTGCGAACCATAAGAATTATCATCTTATGTCGAACGACGTCTTTCGCTTCGACAACAGCGGCGAGAAGGAAAGGTATCAGGCAAGTCCTAGTGAAGACGAGGACGTGTTTAGCCCGACTGGTTCGAGTAATAAATCGCCACACAGTTCTAGTGATTCTCCGCGCATTTCGTTCAGTCCGTTGCGATTAAAGGAGGACGATGCTAGTTGTAGTCCTCCATTGCCCAGACCCGCATGTCCGTGTTACCATTGCGTAACTGGAGTTGGTCACCATCCGCCTTCATTTCATCCCTACGATAGATTTTTCCCAGCGTCACCTGTTTCGCCTCTCACGCCCGCATCACCTGCACCTCCTACATACAGTTTTGAACGTTACCTCCATTCAAAGTACCTGCCAGATATCTTCCGACGAAGAAGTCATTCGGATTCCGATTTGCCCTTATGGTTTGAAGCAGCGAAGGCAGAAAGGCCAAGACCGCATCAGGGATGGACACATCATTATCCTTTAAGTCTGACTACTGGAAGAGGTTCGCTAGAGTCTGAAGTGCCATCACCACAAGACTCTCCACTAGATTTATCGCTTAAGGGCAAAGACAGGATCGGTAGTATGGAATGTTTGGTTCCTCCTCCGCCTCTGCAGCTATTGCCGTCAGGTTTCTTGCCTCCAAGAGGTGCAGTTTCAGTTCCTGTAGTTAAGGGCGACGTCGCGTCCCCGACGACGAAAGAATCGGTCGCGTCGCGGTATAATCTCGAAGTGTCACCGGTGGTTGAAGAGATGCCTCCCGGTTCGGACGTAGCATACGTGTGTCCCGTGTGTGGTCAGATGTTCAGTTTACACGATCGATTAGCTAAGCACATGGCATCGCGTCACAAAAGTAGGCAAAGTGCTGGCGAGAACGCGTCAGCGAAAGCGTACCTCTGCGAGGTATGTAAGCGGTCGTTTGCGCGTAGCGATATGCTCACGCGGCATATGCGTTTACACACGGGAGTTAAACCGTACACGTGCCGCGTTTGCGGTCAAGTATTTTCCAGGAGTGATCATCTGTCAACACACCAGAGGACTCACACTGGAGAAAAACCGTACAAATGTCCACAGTGTCCTTACGCAGCGTGTCGCAGGGATATGATAACACGTCATATGCGAACGCATGCGCGTTACGAGCCCGAGGCGAATGTTGCCGTTAAACCCGAGCCTCACTGAAGTATGTAGTATATGCTCTCCAGTTACATATGTATAATCTCGAATGATATCATGATATCGTTTTATTGTTAGTAAGTTAAGTAAGCGAAATGATGGAGTGAAAGGTTTAAGTATGAAAAAGTAGAATAGTGTCTCAAACTCTATTCTGTCAAATATTGTAGACAATACAGCCAAAAAAAATTTTTTAATAAATTATATTGAATTGAAAAAGCATGGAGCCAGTGAATTGAGATGAAACGTTTTATGTTTATGTCCTTGCATCATCTAATTCATAATTTTCTCAAAACCTGGAGTACTAGAGGCAGCATCCTAATACTACAGTAGGAAATAAGAGGAGTGCCGCTACGTTTCTCTTTCTAACATTATCTGAGTGGCTTTCTCTTTCCCAGTGGCACTCTCTACCTCTTCACATTGTCGTTAGAAAGAGAAAGGATGTAGCGGCATTCATCCAACCAGACCTAACCTAACCTAATTGGACAATTATTACGCGAAACAGAATTTTATTAATACCATCCCTTTAGTGTTGCAAATTGGATGATCCCACATTAATATCTGTAAATTGGTCTGATATTTCAATTCAAAAAATTTTACTAGTCTTTGCTACAAAAGAAGTACAGTCCATTTCAATTTGTTGGAATTGTGACCTTAAAGAAATCTGCGCGAAGATAGAAAGAATACACACTAGGCGTGAGCAAGACAGAAATAGTTGGAATAAGCTTGAACGAGCAGAGCTCTCGATGGGCGGTCTTAGGAGATCGGCTAGGACTGTAGAGTACTAGACGAAAATGTTTAGCAATTTCTTAAAATAAAAATGTATATAAATTAACAATAGAAAACAAAGCAAAAGTTTTGTAGGTGTGTATAACGTTAAGTTAATTCACTTGTTATTATTTTTGGCTAAATATGTTTTTAAATAAAGCATATTCTTAAATTTTAACGAGGCAGTTTAAATAATTTTGCAAATGGTACTGTACAATTTCGTCTATTTCTCGCTCGATGATCGGTGGAGAAATGAGTTCCGCAGACAAATATGATTGAATTTGGAATTATGCTACGACGCATCCTAATAAAAGGAAAGGGCATATCTTTAACTTCTTGAAACGAACAGTATAATAATCTGTCTTTTAGGATTTGTTGAATTATATGCAAACAATTTTCTTTAAATTGCTAAAAATTTGTGTCGTGTTGTGTGAAAACCTTCAGATATTCACTTTAAATAATTGAAGTAAACATCAAATGAGTTCTTACTCCTTCATTGGCTATAATATTAATAATTTCTTGCCTAATTATGTGTATTCTTTACTACCGGAAGAGTAGTTTAATCTAGTCTATAAATGGGAATTTATTCAGATCAGTTACGGATTATCTAGTAATCTGACAAAGTTAAATGATCTGTAATAAGCTGCAGTGCTAATCAAAAGTAGGTACTATCGATTCAATCAAACTTATTTGATGAGCTAACTATGTACTCGAAACCTTTTACTGCCATCATGCCGATATAGATACTAAACAATTGTTTGACAGCTAATAAGATAGCGTTTCAATCTTTCTGAGCTGAACGATCAGAACACTAATTACTGTCAGTGTTGCCATTATTTCGACGGGACGCACCCACATTCGTGGTAGATCCCGATCGATTGCCAGATCTCATCTGTTGTTGTTCGATCATCAAGTGTACGACTACCTAACGTATTAAACCGCTATCGCTACTATCACTACCACTACTACTACTTACTACTACTTCTGTGTGCTACCTTTCACACGTCACACATCTACATCTGTAGAATGTGTTTTATTATTGTACTGACTTGATCCTTTCAGTGCCAAATGTCGTTGTCATGTCCAGTAGTATTTTTACATACAAATAGGTACATAAAATGCGACGTTCGTATTTAGGTTTTAAGAGCGATCAGTTTCGATTACTTAAGTAAAAGTAATACAAGCGTGGCGATAAAAAAAAATGAACAATTTTCAGAGTCTCGTCTTTTTTATACTTGCAAACGTGGATAGAAGCCATTAACTAGTCATAGTGAGAAAACAGAATACGTTTAATACAATTTAGTGCAGCTTGTGACGTATTGTACCGAATGTAAAATGTGGGGATGGGGGGGATCGAAAGAGGAGGTCTCCCCCACCACTGTATCATAAAAAGTTCGTGGCGGTCTCACCCCCATAAAAGGTTATAGGGGTTCAAAGTTAATAAATATGCCAATTATTATACATTTCTAGGCATGTAAATATTTCTATAGTCATTCTTAAACAATATTCAAAGGTAAAACTAATGAAAAATACATAAAAATATTGAGAAAGTTTTATAAAACATTATTTAAATATCTTAATCAATAGGGTAGGTTAGGTTAGGTTATCGGGTTTTGTTCAAGTGACCACCCTCTTTCGATCCCCACCTCTACCCGGTTGAAAATATTTTTTTTATTGAAATTTATTTGAATCATAGTGTGTAAAAATTGTCTAAATGATCAACTTTCAACCCCTATAACTTTTTATGGGTGTGAGTCCGCCGCAAAATTTTTATGGAGTTTTATTCAGGTGACCACCCTCTTTCGATCCTCCCTACCCTCTTTCGATCTCCCCTACCCCCACCCCCATCTAACCCCCATAACTTTTTATGGGGGTGAGACCGCCACGAACTTTTTATGTTACAGTGGTGGGGGAGACCTCCTATTTCGATCCCACCCGCCCCCACTCCTTTCGGGGGTGGGGGGCCATCATCTAGACATTTACCGTTTTGAGTTTAATTGTATTTATTTTCCTTTAGACAATGTGTGTAAAATCCTATAATTTCTATTAAATTTGTGAATTTTTGAAATTAGATGATTGGCGTAATTAAGATTTTCGTTTTAATATTCTGGTTTTGAATGACCTTCCTGTTTGAGCAGTATGGTTTTGAAGTTTTTCCGAGAAAATGCCGAAAAGTGGTAAAAACTCTTCTTTTGGAGGTATGGTCCCTTAAAGTTATATTTTTTTCTAAGGACTTCCAAGGTACAATTATACCGATTATACGTATTGAATACGTTGAATAAAAATTATACAAAAAAATAATGATGTATTGTACCTATGTGTATTGCAAATTGTGGATGTGTCATGGTTTCAGACCAGTCGTGATTATGCACTCTGCAAAAGTGAAGTACACCTCAACGTAATAGTGTGGGTATTTATGGGGAAAGAAAGTTGGTGTAATTCCTCAGAGAGAATAATCAGACACCTGTTGTTTACAGTTGTATACAGAGCCCTAGGTCACTCATTTTATTTATTATTTAATATTTATATTAGTCTAAGCGATCAAAACGTACTATTATACGTACTGTCAACTTAAAAATGACAATTGACGATATGAAAGATGAATTAAGGCGTAATTAAGACAATGGGAAGTAACGGACGAGCCATACGGAACACAGCTCTTATGTTTATCATTTTTCTATAATATCTGGTTATGTTCATATATTGTACCGTGTATTTTTTTAAAATACTTACGGTTTACGCCATTAGCCTGGAACGGGCCTGAAGAAATAAGGGTAAAAGAGTTTTTTGCACAGTGCATTACCATCCTTGGTCCGATGACATATGACATATTCATAATATAGATTTAATACATCAATATATGCATACATATATACTTAAACCTATGCAATACGTATAATAGGTGTAACTGTACTTTGGAATTCCTTACGGAAGAATGAAACTTTAAAGGGACCATGCCTCAAAAAGATAAACTTTTACGGTTTAGCGCCCATTGAGACTTTTGATCTGCATTTCGAGAACTGCCAGAATCCAGAAGTTTCAAAAAGTGTGACAGAAGACTATTTTCCGAAAGGATCTGACGGTATTTGATATATACCTACTGCATTAGATTTAATTTTAAAATGCTACTCATTATTGTCGTTTTGTATTACATTTTTATTAGAATTTCTGTTTTTGTTTAACATAATTTATTATTTAACGATTACTGAACATTATTTTGAAGAATACACGTTATTTTTTATTATTTTTCAATTCTTTTTTAATAACCGTAACCACCGTACTGGTAACCGTAGGGTTTACCGTAATATATGTTCGAACAGTTGCATCACTGTAAGGTACTAAAACCCTACAAAATAAAGCACTAAAACCCTAATTTCACACAAAAACGTTTATAGACAAACACATCTCGACACACTAAATAAAGTGTCACTCTCACTAGCATCTAAACAGAGCAGAGGATCAGGTAAAACTACTTTTGGCGGAAATGCTTGGGCAAACATTCTCGTGTTACAAAATTAAATGTGTAAGCGAATTTAGAATCAGAGCAACTTAAATTCATCATAACCTAACCTAACCTAAACTTTAAGGGGGATGTAACTTTAAGAAGAAAAAAAAATTAAAAATAAACATAAATCAAAAAGAAAAAGAAAAGCATTTCACTAGGTGGGAATAGAACCCATGGAGAACCGTTTGACAAGCGGGCATTGTCTATTGCTAATCTATGATAATGGTTTTTACCATTGATATCATTGATAAAGCATTTGTAGTTTGTATTATAGCCTAACTTTAAAAGTTTTTTCAACAAAACGCTAACATTTTATTAAAATAAAATAGAACATTCGAATATCGCCGCGATTTTTTCATGGCCCCATATTTTGGCATTCTGAACAACTTTTTCTTATGACTTTTTTCGATTTGACTCATATTTCACAAGGTTGCCATTTAAACGAAATTTTATTTTTTCTGTTTTCAAACACTCTGTATAGTAAACCAAATTTAGATAACACAGTTAATCATTTATTAAAATATAAACATTTTGGGCCACACTGTATTTAGTGTAACACTCCACTTGAAAAAGCTATTGTGTTAGCAAAGCAATTGTCGTAGTCAAAATAAAAATTGTAAAAATTACGAGTTCTATTTTATTAGTTTTATAAAGTTCATTACAATTTTGTGGCCCCGAGCATCTCCGAGTTAATTTGTTTGAGTCCGTTTTGGCAGGTTCGTCTGTTCCTTTTAGACTAGTTTCATTGATATCATTGTTACAATTAGGCAAAAAATCAATATTAACCAAAAGGAGAAGATAGTAATGGCGGTAGTACAAGGGTCATGTTTGTGTAGTTAGGCATCCACAATTTGTGGTTAAATAAAAAATCGGTTTCAAATGTTTTCTGGATAGTGACTTCGTATCGATATAAAATTGCACATGAAGACAAACGTCAGATTATGATGAATTTGCATACCTTGTTTATTGACCACATCTGTATGCTCATTCCATATATATAATAGCCCCATATGACCTGTTAATACAAAAATGAATGCTCTGTCAGTACGGTGCTGACTATATTTATTATCTCTCTCCTCGAAGACACCTTCTGCACGTTGCGCATGCTTGAGAAATCTTCGTGTTCGTTTCCTCTTTTATTTCGATTCGCGCATGCGCATCGTTTAATAATTAGTTACACTCCTCAAGCACGCATGCTCACAACCGATTTTTTAAAAATGCGCATGCGCAAATCGTAAAATATTACCGCAAGCGAAGACACTCTTTAATACAACAGCAGTATACGCACAAAACATGCAGGGGCTCGGAAGATAGAAAAAACGATACACTATCTGTTTCACTTTGTCGGAATAGCTTCCACTTAGAAAATGGCCATATAGGAGTATTACATATATGGCTCATTTGAGCTGCCGTATGTCTCCTAAATATGGGGTATTCGACACGATACACAGTTTGCCATATATGCGATCACAATATATTGCGGTCGATCAACTACAGAATGCGGTTCGTGTACTGCCGCCCTTAGTATTGACATAGGAACTAGCTCCCTCTCTGAGCTATACTGATAACTACATACATCACATCTGCATTAAATTGAATTCTTGAAACGATTACGATTGAAAACTTGTTGAATGGTTTCCAATGAACTGTAATATGAGACACTAAATGCCATGACAAAATCGATATTATAATAAAAAGAAATAAAGTATAATCGATACAATTCATGAAGTATGAGACCAACAAAGAAAGAAAACTTTCATAAAGACGTAATGACATGCTGTGATATTTTTTATTTTTCTTGTTTAAAAAATGTGTTGTTCCATTATTTTTGATACGTAGAGAGAATAATCGTTGCTTTGTTAGTTTCAAACTGCATGAAAAATATTTATTGCAAAAATGAAAAAGGTACTACGTAAAATAACATTAAAGTGGGCATTATATATATATAATATTATATATCAATGAAATTTTGTTGTCAAGTGGCGCGGCATCATTCTAGAATAGAAAATAAGCCACATGTTTGTATTATGTGTTGAATGTTTTTCTGTTATTGACCTGACTGTACCTCTTTTTAAATTATCGTATTCTTTCAATGTTGCCCATGTATTTTCTTGTTGCCTAATATGTGTTCCTTGTTGAGCCACGTTTTTGTTGTATATTGTATGTTAAGATGTAAATGTACTGCTAGTTTCTCGTTTTTTATTATTATTATTATCATTTTTACGATTATTAACTATTATTATTAATATTATTATTAGCTATTGTGTTAGC
>NW_020442467.1:2032469-2039452 GCF_000699045.2 Agrilus planipennis
TAAATCGTCGTATCGCATGCTTTAAAGACGTTTTAGACCATCCGTTTTATTCTATTCTATTTCATTCTCTTTAAACTGTATCAACATAAGTATCAATAATTAGTAAAATAATTAATAGCAAAAAAAATTTAACATCTTCAACAAACGCAACCAATTCACACAAATGCCAAAAATATAATGCAAGTTATAATTAACTTAAAATAAAAGGCACGAATTAAATCATATTCAGGCATGAAAATTTAAAATAATACAACGAGAGACGTTTGATTTGAAAACGTATTCAAGAAATGCATAATCCGGGGGAGAACTGTCGCATTCAACATCTAATATACCAATAATAGTAAGGAATGTACCAATAATGGTAAGTGTTAATTATTTATTGTAATTACTTTTAAGTTCGACCATGGTATAAAATTCGTATTAATGGAATTGAGAAAAAATGAAAGTAAAACCATATTATTTAAAAATATTTAATTCATCTCCAACACCACAAATAATAGAGACAAATTATTATATGGTAAACCATATTTTAAACTGAGTTTTTTCATATAAACTATTATTCAAAAGAAGCCTGGCTGGATTCGGAGTGATAATTTTCAGAAGAATTTGTCATGTTAAATTAATTTTATAGTCACCTTCTAAAAAAAAGTGAAACAACAAATACAAGTGGCAGAGGATTGTATTGCGCGTCGTTGTTAGAAAAAGTTTCGGGTACTTCTTGCACCGCTTACCTATACTCCTGTTGTATAGTTGGGACGTTGGAAATTGTCTGCAATAAAACTGTCGCATTTACTTTCTTCTTTCAACTTACTAACTAGACTAAAGCGGTTGCTTACAGAACGCCTACTATTACTCACGACAGACGTTATAAGGAATATTTTAAACATAGAAAAGAGATGTCAGTTGGAAATTGCAGCGCACCAATAAAGGAAAAGAAATAATATTACATCAATTAAATGTGTAACAGAAAGGGATGCATCGGAAAGACGCTTATAATTTAGTTGATAAGTTTTAACTAAACAGCATTTTCACGATTAAGAAAGATAATTTACAAAAATCAGAAACCATATAGACGAGGAATAGTAGGTATGTTTTTGGTCAGGAGTTTTTCAGAATAAAAACCATAGAAAGTTTCGATAAAATAGGGCGGCATTCGAAATATAAATGATTAAGAGCAAATCAGCTTCAAGGTTTGGCGAGACGAGCACGAGGCTTATTTGATAAGTTTACATACGTATATAGATAAGGAACATTAGGTAAGTTTTTCGTTAGAATTTTATCAAAATCGAACGCAGTTCATCAACAGCCACAGGTAGTTCGATGAAATTGAGCTTCATTTGAAATATAAAAAATTGAAGGTAAGTCAGTTTCAAGGTTTAGCCACACATTGACGAGACAAGCACGAGACTTATTTGATAAGTTTACATAAGCATTTAGATAAGGAACATCAGGTAAATTTTTAATCAAAAGCTTATCAAAATCGAACGCAGTTCATCAACAGCCACACAGTTTCGATGAAATGGGGTGTCATGTGACATATAAAAGATTGAGAGTAAATCAGCCTCAAAATTTGGCCACACATTAGCCAGACGAGTACAAGACTTATATGATAAGTTTACATAAGTAAGACGATCTTCGAAAGGGATCGTGCGTTTCTCGTTCCATAGATGTCGAAGTGAAACTGTAATGAGTCAGGTGCTATTGTTCCTACGCACAACTAGTGAGCAGTTTATTCTGAGTGTCATGTGCGTTAATGCTTAAATACGTTATCAAATTTTACAAACATTGTTTTAGCTATTGTAGTAGTGGTGCTAATATTAGAAGAATGTTGGTTTAGGGTTTTATTTATTTTTTTTTATTTTGTCAAAATGAATAGCATGAAATTTTCTTTTAATCCTACCCACATCCTAATTTTTGAAGCTATATGTTTTTTGGCGTGTTCAGAGTAATTAGTATGCGACGGAATGGTAAGTGTCAACTGTAGTGAGTAGTCGAAAACATTATTTAATGGAACACATAATCATTATGTTTAAATCTTCTAAATAAATATGTAAATAGAAACATACACCATTCTTTTATTGTTAAAAATTTAGCCATTTTTATGCAAATTTTCCGTATTTTAAAGCCCTTTTTAAGGATGATGATGCTTTAAATAAGTGAAAATGACTAGGCGTGAATAAATCAAGAGATAAAATCGATTGCGAAACGAGAAAGAATCTATAAAAGAGCAACACTTTTTCAGGTAAGTGTATCATCATCGTTTAGCTTCTTCTAACTGCGTCTCTTTGATCGTTTACACGTTCTTGTAGCGACAATTTCAAAGGATTAAAACTCTCGTATTATTTACGCTGTGTGGTGGAATAATGTCAGCACTATCGGCGCCGAATAACTACTGCGGAAATAGTAGTACCTGATATAGGTATGCATAAGCGAATAAAAGGAACTAGAATTTGAATGAAAGGTATATATTCCTCGACATAAGCTGGTAATTTGAAAGTCATTATCAGTTTTTTTTATTGCTATAAATTTAGGTACTTTAACGAATGCTTTTTCATAATTATTTCGCATTGGTGAAAATTTTATTTTGATTGTGGATTAAAATTACGAAATACGAAAGGATGGAAAAAAATGCGGAAGAACTATTTGGGTTTAGAAGAAATGAATGAATGTGGGAGGCCATTCTAGTTTTACGGGTAACAATAGTGAAAACGATAGAAAGTTATGGAGATAGATGTGCAATGCTTAGTTTATATAAATAACAGGAGGCAGCTATAGAGCTGAAGCAGGAGCGTAAAGAAGTAAATATTAGGAAGGGAGTCAGACAAGGATGGGCACTGTCACCGTTATTTTTTAATCTATACATCGAAAGACGCGATCAACATCACTAAAAACAGTACAACATAGGGATTAAAAATTAAAAGGAATACTCACCCTTAATTACCACAAATAATTTTATTTGAGCGGACACGTGTTTCGCCCACTTCATACGTGGGAATTATCAACGCGAGATAATGAAAATAAAATAAAAAATAAAGAAAAAGTAGGGAAATGGCGAATATAAAGATAGGACACGAAAGATTAAAAGATGTGACTGATTTTAGGTATCTATATGTCAGGACGGAAGAAGTAATAGGGATATAAAGGAGAGGATAGCACAGGGTCGAGTCGCCTTCAATAAAAAAAGTCACTTTTATGCTACCTAACGATTAATTTAGAAATTTGAAACAGATTGTTAAAGGTGTATGTTTGGAGCGCGGCGCTGTACGGGTGCGAAACATGGACGATGGACGTGGCGGAAAAGAAAAGGTTAGAAGCGTTCGAAATGTGGTGTTACCGGCGAATGATCGAGATACCGTGGCTATAGAAGGTTAGAAATGAAGAGGTATCAGAAAAAATAGGAGAACAGAAGACTGTATGGAAGAAATAGGCAAGATAGGTTAGTAAGACACCTTCTCAGGCCTGAAGGTCTAGCGAGAGACATGTTAGAGGAAGAAGCGGGAGTTAAGAGGGGTACAGGTATACCTAGATTAGATTACTGTTACTGTTGGAGCGCAATTCATGATGCATCGTTTGAATATTGAAAAAACAATTTTGTTATTCGCAGTTTAAACTTATAAATACGTGCCTGCAACAAAGGAACTTTATTATCACATTATGTAGGTTTTTCCTAGGCAGGTATCGTCCCTTCGCGCTGGTCATCAGATGGGTCGATGATCTTCCCATCCATAAACAATTTTGTGATTGTAGTCACGTAGGCACTAACCATAGCTTAAGGTCAAAAACACCCCACTAACATACCTCCACCCCCTATATTTGTTGTTCTATTTAAGCATCTTTTCTATGTAATAACCTCATTACGTTCAACCATTACGTTCAAACATTACGTTCAAACATCACGTTCAATCATTACATTCAAACATTACGTTCAAACATTACGTTCAAACATTACTTTCAATCATTACGTTCAACCATTACGTTCAAGCATTAAGTTCAAGTATCAATCATCTTTTTAGTTCATTCGTTGTAGTTATCTTTAAGTATTTTTTGGTGTTAGTTTTAGTGTATGGTGTTATTAAAAGTTGAAAATTCACATTGGTTATTATTGCTCGTTCTATCATTCTAAGAAAAACCACCGATAGAAAATATTCGACCGCTATTTCCTAAAATATCGGCTTCGGTAAATTAATTTTTATCGAAGAGGGTTTAAGTGTTCCTTAGGAAACAATCTAGGCCAGCAACACACCCGCAACAATCAACAGTTACTGTTACAAATAGGATGTAAAAGAAGTAAAGACAGTTTTTTATATATAAGGTACGGAACTTTTTATGCAAAAACCGGGTGCTCCACTAAAATCTGTCTGGATTAGCACGGCAGTCTTCGTTAATCACATAGGAAGTCGATCAAGTAAGTGAAGAATAAATTTTGTGTTATTTAACATGCCTTATTAAAAATTGCACTTCAATATTTTTCGATTTTTTTATTTTAAAAATTGCCGCTAATTATTCGACCCCTTATACTCACTGATAACTACGTTTTCTCAATGTTTCAAATTTTATGACAAAAATTTTAACTTTTACCATTAAGTGTGACCCACTTTCTTATTTACTCTATGATGCGTGCATTCTAAGCTAACCATAACCTAACTTTTAAGATGTTCATAACCTTAGAAAGAAATTATACACCTTTTGAAGTTTTTTTTTTTATTTAAAAACATTTAACATTTCGCAGCTTGGCGGCGTTAACTTTTTCTTATCATTTCTTTCTTTACTTTGACAAAAATAAATGAAAATGCCCTTCTAGTTTGTAACGGTAGGTTCCAGGAATATACATATCCGCTTAGTTAGAATTCTCTGCGGAGGAATGGTATGCTGGCGAGAATCGTTCACCTTTGTCAGTAACTCAATTTGCAGTGGTCAATAAAGAACCCAAATAGGATGTGGGTTGTTCTAGTTTTAGGGAAATGCGAAGATTACTTCAGGATAGAAAAGAGAGAGGAGAGAGAACCAGTCTTAGGACGAACGACCTTATGATGATGATGCCTAGAAGTAATCACACGGGTTTTCAATGTTTTCAATCCTTTTTTATAGACACAGGGAGATTACCTACGCAATTGTGAACGAAGTCCTAGAACCGCTGGTATTGAATGATTCGTACATTGTTAGTTGCTTTAATGTATTTGAAAAGGTCAAATATAGATACGATATAATAGATATTTTTACGTAAGATGGAAACCCCATGTATCGTTTCGACCGTTTAGCCAGGAGCAAAGTTAGCTTCTACGTTTAAGTGAAATTAAATATAACCAGACTCCTTATAAGCAAAAACAAAATCTACCAAAACAAAGCATAGTTAGCGGGTACAGTTCAGCAGTGAAACGCTTTTATGACTACGTTTAAAAGTTTGGTGTTCAAAGAATATTGTGGATGTCGTAAAACCCTAGCGAGAAAGCTAAATCTTGCTCGTCTACAGGCAAAACTTTGGTAATTATTATGAAGAGGTATTAAAAAGAATACAACAAACAACAAACTTTCATTCGGAAATTCACTTTTTCGATATCTACATCATCAAATACGTAAATTTGAGTCCCGATGATCTTACCATAAGCAAAAATTATAAGCTTCTTTTATATGCTATATATTTATTGGGAAGATATGTATATGCACTTATGTGTTTTTGTATCTTGATAGCCTAAAAATCCAATTCATTAGTGATTATTATTGATCGTCCCTGTTTCAATTGACTAGGAATATAGCAAATCTCAACTGTACTTAATAAGGTGTCCTACTTCTATTAACCTATCTCGCTTAATTCTTATTGTCTTCCACAGTTCTCTCAATTGTCTTCTTTTGTACTACGTCCTCATTTTTTTAATTTCCAACTTTACTACATGTTTTATGCTGCCATTATTGAAATGTCGAATGTATATAAAACAGTTATAATTTTTGATCGTAAACTAATGGAAACACAGTTCAAGATCTTTCCTATTTTGGGCTAACTTTTTATAGCACTTCGCAACAGGAAGAATTGTGCCATCAGGTTGTGCAGGCCTATTTAACAGATCCTAATACTTTGTAAGGTTTTCCATAGTAACTGCGGAAGTTTCAATGCGCGAGCCCGACTAGCACCTAGTGGATAACGGTCTTGTATGTTTTTTGAGAACAGTTGGCACCTGTAGGTATAACAATAGGACGGATTAATGATGTATTAAAACGCTATTATAGCAGTAAATAAAAATACCTGCATAGTACAGGCACATACGCATGTATTCACGTGTATACATGCCACAATGTTTGGTTACACCGATCGAGTTGGACGCTCTTAAAACTTTGACAGCGATAATAAATGATTCGTCGGCAATTAAATTAGTTATAAAGTATAGCGCTCAAAACACGTCGCCGCTAATGAACCGTGGCAATTATTGCGGTCACAACACAACACGAACTAATCGACCAGAGAGCTGTTATTCTTAGTTGGTTAGATGGACCGGTGACCATTGGGAACCAACCACAGTCGAAAAAAAGTCGCCGCAATTACAAATTTATCATTCAATTTGATCAAGTGAAATATAATTATTTCTTTTAGTACATCAATTACAACTCAAATTTTGTTTTACCACAGTATACTTCTTGTACGGTAATTTTTGGGTTTTGTACTTTAAAAAGAAAAAAAGGAACCCTTATTGGGATCCGTCAAATGGGAGGAGCCTAAAAACATGGCGCCGATAAGGAAAAATTTATCGTAGTTCCTATAGTGTACCGTGCAATTTCCAAGATTTTAAATTACGATAAAATGATAAGTATTGACACAATATGTGATTGGGCTGACACAAAGCCTCGGAAAGGAAATTTCGTTGAAGGTGAGCGTGTTTTTAATGCCAATCACATTATAAAATTCGGAAATAACAAATCCGGAAGCTAGCCTTCAAATTCCGTCAAGTTTACTGCCTACTTTTTACAAACTTCGGATTTAAAAAGTGATTCAC
>NW_020442467.1:2041082-2044854 GCF_000699045.2 Agrilus planipennis
TGACTGTTTTATTAACACCTTGTAGTTTTATATTTAATTCATTTAAGTGAGAGCATAAATCAGTGAAAAAATATAACTTTGCTAGCCATTCTACATCCAATAATTGATTGTATTGGTCAATAATGTTCTCATTATTTAGAAATAATCTTATTTCCTCCAAACAATCTACAAATCTTTGCTAAATATTTCCGCGGCTTAACCAGCGTACATTATTGTATGAATATTGTACGAAGAGTTTACTTCGTTTAACAATTCTTGAAATTTTCTTTTATTTAGTGCTCATGCTGATATAAAGTAGATTAATAATTTTTAATTCATTTCTATCAAAAAAGATAACTTATAAAAAAAATAATTTTGTTTTTGTGCGTGCCATCAAAATTTTCAAACGTGCCACTAGTGGCACGCGTGCCATTAGTTCGCCATCCCTGCACTATATGATTAGGGCATGTCTTGGTGGGAAAGGTTCCCTCGATTGCTTGATGTGAAGTGTTATGCACCAAGTCGTAGGGTTTAACTGGTTAGTAAATAATTTGCTGAAGAATAATTTAGTTGAACACTTAAGCTTGAGTAAAACGATAAACCCAACGTTACATAACAAATTCATATGATATCGATGTTCACGACGACATACAGATTTTCTAAGACTACAATATATCTTTAAACAAGTGTCCGCTTTCCTAAATTATTGAGAATATTGAACTTCCTTTGGAGTTCCATGCTGCCAACATGCTTAAATCCTGCTTGTCTGCATCTTTTTCTGTTACGCAATAACTGATGTATTTTTCTTTATTAATGTTCACTGCAATTCCTGCCTGACATCTCTTTCTATGTTTACGATGTCTAGTCTACTGAGTAAGTTGAAAGAAGAAAGTAAAGTAAAGACAGTTTTTTATATATAAGGTACGGAACTTTTTATGCAAAAACCAAACTTGCAACCAATTAATATTTTCAATATTTTAAAAACTGCTCCACTAAAATCTGTCTGGATTAGCACGGCAGTTTTCGTTAATCACATAGGAAGTCGATCAGGTAAGTGAAGAATAAATTTTGTTATTTAAGATGCCTTATTAAAAATTGCACTTCAATATTTTTCGATTTTTTTATTTTAAAAATTGCCGCTAATTATTCGACCCCTTATACTCACTGATAACTACGTTTTCTCAATGTTTCAAATTTTATGACAAAAATTTTAACTTTTACCATTAAGTGTGACCCACTTTCTTATTTACTCTATGATGCGTGCATTCTAAGCTAACCATAACCTAACTTTTAAGATGTTCATAACCTTAGAAAGAAATTATACACCTTTTGAAGTTTTTTTTTTTATTTAAAAACATTTAACATTTCGCAGCTTGGCGGCGTTAACTTTTTCTTATCATTTCTTTCTTTACTTTGACAAAAATAAATGAAAATGCCCTTCTAGTTTGTAACGGTAGGTTCCAGGAATATACATATCCGCTTAGTTAGAATTCTCTGCGGAGGAATGGTATGCTGGCGAGAATCGTTCACCTTTGTCAGTAACTCAATTTGCAGTGGTCAATAAAGAACCCAAATAGGATGTGGGTTGTTCTAGTTTTAGGGAAATGCGAAAATTACTTCAGGATAGAAAAGAGAGAGGAGAGAGAACCAGTCTTAGGACGAACGACCTTATGATGATGATGCCTAGAAGTAATCACACGGGTTTTCAATGTTTTCAATCCTTTTTTATAGACACAGGGAGATTACCTACGCAATTGTGAACGAAGTCCTAGAACCGCTGGTATTGAATGATTCGTACATTGTTAGTTGCTTTAATGTATTTGAAAAGGTCAAATATAGATACGATATAANATATATTTTTTACATATATAAAACGGTTAGTGTTTATTCGAAAGTAGTTAATGTCTGAAGTGCTATTGCAGCTTCACACTGAACATATTAACTTTTTATTTGATTTAACTTTAGAAGAAAACTTCGTCGACTCCATCATCAAAAAAATTTTTACTTTTTTAACGTGTTTTATTATTTTAATAAACAATTTTACAATTTGCGTGCACAGTTCCTGTGTAAATTATTTCCTCATTCGAGTTATAAATTTTGCCACTAGATGATGTATGCCCATTTGACGGATCCCAATAAGATCACTTAGGTTCACTTAACTGTCAAAGATTCAGATATCATCAAAATCTATAGGGCACTTTTCGTTGAACTATAGGCCTTTAATTCCAAATTATTAAATATATATAAATACCTTTGAGCAACGATTTTTAATATTTTCTGACTATTACGAAAACGAATGTTTTGCGGATGAGTTTCGTGGTGTTTCTACTGTATCGGTTTCCGGTCGATGTGATTTTATTTCTTACTGATTATTGTGTTATTGGATTGAATGTATGCTTAGACAATAGTAGGTTCGTTCCAACCGTTCTTCGGAAACAGTTTTCCAGCAAATAATTGGGTCAATGTTGAGTTTGGTTGGAACATTTTCTTCTTTTGAGAACTAACCTAACTTCTTATTCTTGGTCAACATAACCTCTGTTAGTTGTTAATGTACCTAATTTTCATTGAATGTGATGAATTTAAGTAATAAGTACGATTGTGTTTGAATGTTTTATAAGTATTTACTAAATAGTGTACCTATTTGATATAGTTCGGATGATCAAAATTGGCAAAGTCCACAATAAATTATCTGTGAGAATGGACATATCTTCTTTCTTGTTTCTACTTGGGAGCATAGTCATTTCTTGCCTTTTGAAGATGCCCTTGTTAAGTTAAGGAAATGCTTTATGAGTAGGGGAGAGCGGGGCTGAATGTGCCGGGGGTAAATTGTGCAGATGCGAAAATCTTGAAAACAGAAATAGATAGTTTCACGATCGTATTGCGTCGCGTAATGCCTCAACAGTCGGGCTCACGCGGCTTCCATTTTAATTGCGGAAGCCATGCGGACCGAGTGGCAGTGCATGTAGGGATCCTCCAGCCCCACGTAAGTAAATGCTTTCGTTTCAGAGAGTTAATAGTGTAATTTTAATGCTTTGAGCAGAGTGATTTTTATATGTGAGACAAAATATAAGGCTGCGACACAACCAACCCCTAAGCAACCTTTATTGTTTCAATATTGTTTATGTTTACGTGATCACTTATGAAAAAAAGACAATACTTTTTAACATGATACATTATACTGCATTTATTGACTGACAGAATGCGGACGTACAAGCGAAAAACTCAAAGAGGAACTACATCTCAGGATCTTTTACAAAGGGCTGCTAAAGCAGTCATCAAGGTTGGACGTAAATTAAAAACTGTTTTACGTCAATTAGAAATAGAAATAAAAAGTGGACTTACTGCTGCGGTTGGATACAAACCAATACTAGGGTTTAATGAGGAATAAGAGGCACTACAGTCGAAGTACATCTTAAAAAGAGCTTCTATTTATTTCGGTCTCCTACCGAAGTATAACAAATAAATATATTATTATAAAATTGATGTCTTTTAAATTCTACATTATCAACGGCAGAACGACCTCAGCTACAGCACAACTTGCCCCAAAGTGGGGTTGGTAGTGCTTTGCCGCCGTTGTATAAAAAATCACTTCTTCTTAAAAACTATCAAAATATGCAAAATTTGTAGGAACATTCGTATTATAGACTTAATTTGGCTTAGGATGAACCACAATTTTCAGACTCGTTTTATCCGAATCCGAAGGATTTATCAAAATCGGCACTTTCAGCCCCGCTCTTCCCTACTTCAGACAAAGTAAATACATATATATATGGAACCAACCACAGTCGAAAAA
>NW_020442467.1:2044872-2061589 GCF_000699045.2 Agrilus planipennis
TATATATCTTTAAACAAGTGTCCGCTTTCCTAAATTATTGAGAATATTGAACTTCCTTTGGAGTTCCATGCTGCCAACATGCTTAAATCCTGCTTGTCTGCATCTTTTTCTGTTACGCAATAACTGATGTATTTTTCTTTATTAATGTTCACTGCAATTCCTGCCTGACATCTCTTTCTATGTTTACGATGTCTAGTCTACTGAGTAAGTTGAAAGAAGAAAGTAAAGTAAAGACAGTTTTTTATATATAAGGTACGGAACTTTTTATGCAAAAACCAAACTTGCAACCAATTAATATTTTCAATATTTTAAAAACTGCTCCACTAAAATCTGTCTGGATTAGCACGGCAGTTTTCGTTAATCACATAGGAAGTCGATCAGGTAAGTGAAGAATAAATTTTGTTATTTAAGATGCCTTATTAAAAATTGCACTTCAATATTTTTCGATTTTTTTATTTTAAAAATTGCCGCTAATTATTCGACCCCTTATACTCACTGATAACTACATTTTCTCAATGTTTCAAATTTTGTTACAAAAATTTTAACTTTTACAATTAAGTGTGACCCACTTTCTTATTTACTCTGTGATGCGTGCATTCTAAGCTAACCATAACCTAACTTTTAAGATGTTCATAACCTTAGAAAGAAATTATACACCTTTTGAAGTTTTTTTTTTTATTTAAAAACTTAACATTTCGCAGCTTGGCGGCGTTAACTTTTTCTTACCATTTCTTTCTTTACTTTGACAAAAATAAATGAAGATGCCCTTCTAGTTTGTAACGCTAGGTTCCAGGAATATACATATTCGCTTAGTTAGAATTCTCTGCGGAGGAATGGTATGCTGGCGAGAATCGTTGACCTTTGTCAATAACTCAATTTGCAGTGGTCAATAAAGAACCCAAAGAAGAGAACGGGCTTCAGCATCACATAACGTCGTGTGCGAACTGCTGGCATCAATCAAGGAACGAAACGCGGTTTCTTTGGACGACTCGACAGACCACGCACTAGACTCTGATCTCGATGGACTGTTGAAAGGAGTCTGACGACCAATGCACCCAACTAGTCAATAAATTCAATTGGTAAGCCTAATCGACTAGGTAACATACCGTCTATACCATTACAGTTACACATTTTATAACTTTGAATTGGTAGCCTCATTGAAATAACATAAAGTTTGGTTAGAATTTTAATTAGTCAATTATACTGAATACTTATTCACACATACGTATTCCAGTAAATATTAAGGGACGGGCAAGGTGAAGAGGTAGTAGTTTAACAAACTTAAAATTTAATCAACGTTGTAAATGGATAAGTGCATAGTTTATCCACTGACATTTTGTTATATTTGAACAATAGCATAATAGTAATCGTTTTATTATAAAACAATTATAAAACTGGTATATAATCAAAAACAGACTGTTCAAAATTATATCTTCATTGATAGATTAATTTATGGTAATTGACAACCATACTGCCTATCAACTAGGAGATCTTGAAAAACTAGCAAAAATGAGAAATGTCAAATCTCACAAGTCCTTTTGGTGTTAGTAAGACATCTTGAACGAAAAGTTGACTATTTCTCTGCCGCAATATAGTGGCAATGGCTAAATGTCCGCCGACGAGATCATTAGGTTAAATTGGGTTATGGTAGGGAGAAACACTGATTGACATATGTAAAGTGCTACGCACCTGGGGCTTACGTTAAGTTATGACGAGAGAAAATTCCCCGATTAGTTTGTATAAAGTGTTATAATAGTGAGGTTAGGTTAGGCTATAAAATTAGATTCGTGTAAATAAATTGCAAATGAAAATGTATTCGAGGGAATAAAGCACAAAAATTGGTGAAATCTTCAATTTTTGGTGCAGTAAGTCGGATCGGGTTGCGGTTTTCTGCATTCGATACGTGAGATCGTCTACAAACATTGTGTAGAAATTTTGATACTCGGGGGTTACTAAACACAAATGCAGTTGGCGACGACCTTCGAGGTATCCTGGGCCCAGGGTCACCGTCGTACACTCATCTCTAAGAGTTATGTCTCAAATTCATTAAAAATTAGTAATTATTAGGTTTAGCTTAAGGCGGAAAAGGTTTCCTTGACTGATATACATGAGAAATCATGTACACTATATCAGGGATGGCGAACCTTTTTTGATGTCCGTGCCACAAAATCATAAAAATTCTCCACAATAAAATTTCATTCGAAATGTTAGCGTGGTGAAACTATACGTAAGTATAATTAAATAAACAAATAAAAGCAATTCTTCTTTAAACAATTTTTTATTAATCAATGTTTTACAAAAAGCAATATGCTAGAAACAAAATTCACGTTAAAAACAATTGTTTTTAATGTAATTTTTGTTGCTGTACACAAGATGATAAAGATTTAATATTTGGTTCATATTTAGTTAATTTTAACAGTACGCATGCAGAGTTCGACTCATCCGTTATTCAATTCCTATATTTATTTTTTATAAAATTTAATTCTGAAAATAGAGATTTAATTGTCTTTGCTAATATTTTTAAACAATTAAACGTGTCAGGAATTGAATTCCATGTAGTTAGAATTTCATCTTTTGCAATTTTATTTATTTTATCCAATAATCGATTACTTTGAATAATTTCTAAATCATTTCTTAAATCAACAAATTTTTGGTTCCATATGGTACTTGACTGAAATTCAACTAATTCCATTTCTAATTCATTAAAATTTAACCACTCAAGGACTTTTAAATTTAATTTTTCAAATGGTATTGTATCAGGATATAAAATAAATTTTAAAGTTTCTTCAAATTCTTTAAACTGCGTAAATCATGCAGAAAATTCCTGAATCAGGGATTGTATTACCATTGAAAACTCTTTCGTTAATGACTCTTTATTTGGCTTTTCGTGACATTCACTTTCAAAAAAAAAATTTTTGTATTCGGAAAATATTTACTTATATGAATTTGAAAGAATATCAGGATTGAAAATCTGTAACTTGACTTCGAACGCTTTGACTAAGTCAAACATTATAATGACTGTTTTATTAACACCTTGTAGTTTTATATTTAATTCATTTAAGTGAGAGCATAAATCAGTGAAAAAATATAACTTTGCTAGCCATTCTACATCCAATAATTGATTGTATTGGTCAATAATGTTCTCATTATTTAGAAATAATCTTATTTCCTCCAAACAATCTACAAATATTTGCTAAACATTTCCGCGGCTTAACCAGCGTACATTATTGTATGAATATTGTATCAAGAGTTTCTTTTATTCAGTGCTCGTGCTGATATAAAGTAGATTAATAATTTTTAATTCATTTCTATCAAAAAAGATAACTTATAAAAAAAATAATTTTGTTTTTGTGCGTGCCATCAAAATTTTCAAACGTGCCACTAGTGGCACGCGTGCCATTAGTTCGCCATCCCTGCACTATATGATTAGGGCATGTCTTGGTGGGAAAGGTTCCCTCGATTGCTTGATGTGAAGTGTTATGCACCAAGTCGTAGGGTTTAACTGGTTAGTAAATAATTTGCTGAAGAATAATTTAGTTGAACACTTAAGCTTGAGTAAAACGATAAACCCAACGTTACATAACAAATTCATATGATATCGATGTTCACGACGACATACAGATTTTCTAAGACTACAGACGTATTTTCTAACAAACCATCGTCCACGTACGTACGAGAGTACAAGTTCCTGATGCGAATACGCGATGCACTCAACATTATTTTGCTTGGCGAAGGACGTATACGAGCGGATCTGGGAAGAGAGGACAAGTACCGTCCGATTTCATCTGAAATCGAACATGTTCCTTTCCATTTATCGCATGTACATACGTACATATAGGTAATTTTATTGGCAGTTTACTCTGAACACGTTTTGCCAACTTAGATTTCATCGGGATATGGAGGGTCGGTACGCTTTAACCCCTCTGCGTTTGTACATGTACACTGTACACTGTACACCAATGTATATAGGTACCCAAAGAGAGGTAACTTGCGTTTTCCAGCAAGTTAAATAAACTAATGAAGCTTGTTCCTTGTTTAAGTATACAAAAAATTAGTACAGTTCAATACTTCTATCTCCTAATTTGTGTACATAATACTTTACTGATTCAGTTACATTAGCAGTCTTAATAAAAAAAAAATTTGTATGACATTTTTTGTGGAATAAGTGGCAAGTTTTCGAGTGTGTCAGCTACATACAATAGGGAATCGCATGGTGAGCACTGCAACCTGATTATAGGACAAAAAAAATTTTTAAGAAAACCACAACAGGTTACAATCTGAAGCCGGTCCTGAACGTGAATTGGTAACGTACGAATGTACCTATGAATTGATATAAGAACTCAGAAGCTACATCAATGGAGTAAATAATGCTGGTTGTTGATCGGTTAAAGTAAACTTCAACAAACATTACGGTTAAAATGAAATAATAACATTTGTTCATCGCTAAATAATAATATGCATCACTAGTTAAATTACATCTCAACATGTAACCACAGAAAAGAAAGAAAAAAATGTATGTTACATACACATTAGTAGGTAAATGAACATCATTAAGGCAAAGTTCCACATCACCGTTGAGGTATTGTTAAGGCACGTTGCCTTTTTTTACACCTGTAAACACAGACACAAACGTACATTACAAAAATTGTTTGAAATTCGAACTCCGTACTAAAGGTTTTGAAACGTCTACTAAAATTATTCCTGAGCCAAGCAAAAACCTCCGGCATTTGGCGTATTTCATGTGCAGAAATCATACGTGTATTTAAGACGGTTTGTTGCATTGAGATCGTGTTTGTATTTGGCGTAAATTTGGATCATTTCACAAAGTTCTGCCTTACTAAACACCATTTTAACAACTACTGTTGTAACACTGATCTATGACAGTGATACATTGACCTACTGAAATAACTTCGACATACAATCAAAAAAAAGAATTTACAAACATAAAAACAGATCCCATTATAAATTCTTAGCGGACAACTCTTATTACCCCCAAATTTTAAAATCCTAACAACACATTTCTAACGCTTTTAACCTTTTCTTTTACGCCACGCTCACCGTCCACATTTTACACCCATACCGAATCGTGTTCAAAGCACACACCTTTCATAATCTTTTTAGATTTTTTAAACCACAGATAGTTAACATTTATTATCAGTCACAATCAGAAGGCTGTCATAAGTCGACTGGACGAAGCCTAAACATCGAATTTATATCATGACAATAAGATGCGGATAAACCATTCGTGATAAACACTAATGGTGAAAATATTTTTCTTCAACGGTATTGTTGAATTGAGTAATTAATCTATATAAAAGAAGTGTTTTTCAATGATCGTCGACATATTTATGGTAGGGTATT
Organism: Agrilus planipennis; assembly: GCF_000699045.2. NCBI lineage: Eukaryota > Metazoa > Arthropoda > Insecta > Coleoptera > Buprestidae > Agrilus > Agrilus planipennis. Next base: position 2,050,234 of record NW_020442467.1, read on the forward strand.
ATCGAAAAATTCTTAAGAGATTACGTCTATGTCATCATTATAGTCTGAATTCACCTATAATATACATGATACGATGTTTGGTACGTTTGAGAAAAACTTTTAGGTGTTTCATTCCACCAGCCACTAATGCTGGTGGGCGGCTAGTCCCTCCGAACTATATCTGAAGGTAGGGCGGCAGGCCCTCTTTAGTCTCCTATCAGGAATCGTGGGAATGGGTGGGTGGTGGTTCGGGTGAGAAAGATGAGACGGACGAAATGAAGACAGAAGAGAATGAAAGATTATCTGTGAAATATTACTGCCCCAGCATTTACCTAAGTGATCTAAGGAAACCACAGAAAAACTTGGACCAAGGCAGACAGACCCGGAATCGAACCGGCGTCCTCCTGAATGCCAAGCAACGGTCTAAACCTGTAGGCCATGCCGCATGTACGTTTGAGAATTGTAGAATACATTGTTTAATCAATTAGTGTTAACATATAAATCACAACTGACTTGTTATGCTACAAACATATGCTCCAGATACCTATTTGCCCTTTTTTTAATATAAGGCAGTACTAAAATTAGTACATGTGCCGCACATCGTTGAATGATCAATCCACACAATCTCCCAGTAATTTTACTACACACTTTTTCGACTTATTATTCTGCATGGACAGGCATGTGACTGAGATATCTCGGGTCAATTTTTGCCATTCGGTTAGCTCACAAAGGGCAAAAGTATGATTAGTATACTTTGCACTCGTTTTATTTTAATGCATCACAATTAATAATTAATTCAGCCAACATATTATGAATATAATAGTTACTCACGTAGTCGTTGTCTAATATATGTGGGAGTTTTGTAAAGACATGCAAGAGGAGGAGAACTAACAGGTCAGCCAAGCCTTTGCTGGTTTTATTTTTTCTTACTTGTTTTTTAGCAGGAGGGTGGTCGTACGATTGGTGGGTGGCTGTTCAGCTTGCTGTTGGTAAGGTGTTGGCATTTGACGCCCGCAAAGTAACGATCCCCGAAAAATATAAATAGGTACAGCATAGAACAATGACGGTACACAGAGTCACCGCTTCGTGCCAATTAAAAAATACTTTTACAACATCGGAAAAACAATGAGACTAATTTGCATGCACCCACGTCTTTGTGTTATATTGTGTTCCGAGTCTCGTTTCTTTTTTCCGACTCCGTACATTGTTTACATCTTTCCCTAGGTTGTTTAATGGTAGCTTCTGAAACTTTGCTGTTATTATTTCAATAATAGCTTGTACCTATGTATAAGTATATGCTAGAGCTTCCATCTGTAAAATCAACATCTACGACAATAAATTCTGAATTTTCAAATTTAGAACCCCGACATTGATTTTATAATTGAAGATCTTCTTTAGTTAATCATTCATTCAAAATTGTTCAGTATTGTGTCTTGAGTTTAATCACTTCACAATTTGACCTCTTTTACGCATTTCACAACTACAATCGTTAAATAATATTAATGTGAAAATTAATGTCATACCCTTGCCGGGAATCGAACCCGGAACCTTTGGCTTTGCGCACCAATACTCTGACCACTAAGCTACAAGAGGTGACAACAGCAACAACGACAAACCGTACCTACTAGGTCACAGGTCCGTCGAATTAATGCAACTACATCAATACTATAACTATCAAACACTTTGGCATTTAATAGGGGGGTTAATATCAAATGTTAATGTGAAAATTCATTTTTAATTTTCAATCCCTCTGCAAACTACCTCAAGTTAATGAGGGAAAAATTTGTTGCTAGCCTATGGCATCGCGAGACAAAACGTGTCGTTTCATAGCCTTGAAATTTTACTCCCATCTAGCCCAAAGAAGTTTCAATTCAAAAAGGTTGCTGTTGTCATCTCTCGTAGCTTAGTAGTCTTAGTAGTCAATCAAAGGTCCCAGGATAGATTCTCAGCGGGGTGTGACAACAGCAACAAAAAAAATTTCTTTCATTAGCTTGTGGTAGTTTGTAGTGGATGGATAATTGAAAATGAATTTTCACATTGGTATTTCATGTCAAGCAACTTGTAGACGAATAGGTGTGCAGTTCACCCTCTGACATATGGTAATTTCTAAAAGTGATCAAAAGAATCGGTTGTCTGTAAAGTCGGTTTACTGACGATAGTTGAACGTGACAACGTCATAAGAAAATACTGATGGAATGGTTTCATTTTTCAAAAGAAAATTTTAATTTTATTTGTTTGATAGATATTTTGTATGGATATAGAGAAGGAGGTAAATGGAAATGTATTATTGTATAGCAGTTGTCCACGCGGACGCATCGCTCACTCATGTAGGAGAGAGACAGATGTCGAACGCTGCCGAACGCGGAGGCCGATTGTGCCTCTTTGTCGCTCGTTCCGCGCTCTCGCTTGCACTTCAAGCCTTATATGGAACGCCTCAGAGCGAGGTAACGCCGCATGAGTCATGTTTTTTCGTGCGTGCAGCCGGCTCCATCGAATTATAAGACGTTGTCACGTCAAAAAATATTGCATTGCACTGTTTACCAAGCACGGAAAATCTTGTATTGAAAATAGTTAAATGAGGTTGAACACTTTAGCGAAAAAGTTTTCTACTTCATGACTGCATCTGGTGAGATATAGTGTACTCGTTAGAGAAACTAATTTAATCCATTAGGTCTAGATTCAAGCAAAAGTTGAAATAAACTTTTTTCATGTGCTAACTATCCAGTCACATACGTATGTGAGCATTTGTGCATGAGAATTAGAATAGAATTTTCCCTAAAAGGTCACAACTGCAACCTTCCATATTGCCAATTAGTTTAAGACATTAAAAAGAAATTTATGTCTTGTCAGTAGTTGCAACAAACAAACTCGATTAAACAAGAACTAAGTACGTATAGAGGGCTTGATCTTTAGAATGATTTGAACGAAATAGTTATAAAACGCTGCCCAACAACCATAAATGTCCTTATACCGAAGTATAGAAATCCAAAACCGTGCTGTTGGTGTACCTATTCGAAACACTGTAATGATATTTTTCTTCATCAATTGAAAGAAATGCTGGTTCCTTTACCAATAATCATGGATTCGTTTGACAGAAGTGTCCGTCTAGTCGAAGAAATAAAGCACGGAATCTTAGATTTTGTACAGTAAGGTGGATGGAGATGCGACTTTTTGCATTCGATTCGAGAGTATAAATATAAGAGATCAATTCATCTTCCAAAATACATAGGTGCATAAGGAAAATGCAGGCGTATAAGTGCATTAGAAAATTGTTATAAAAAAATCCGATTAATAATAGGTATAATGATAGCAATAAATCCAATATTGTGACTTGGGGGATTTGAGGATCGCTGATTTAGTCGGCGACAGTATCCGAGGTAGGTACCTGGACACCGGGGCAATCGATGTACACGTCGTCTCCAGGAGTTACGTTTTAAATTCATTAGAAATCAATTGAAATTATTTACTCGGGGTTTTGTGGATCGCTGAACACGAATATTTAGTCGGAAAACATTTTCAAAAACAATTATTTTTAAAAACTATGCATCAAATATCCACTCTTTTCTATCTTGGGTTAATCTTCGCATTTCCCTAATAATCTACATTCTTAACTATTTGCGACCAGTAATCTAATCTTGGTCCACCTTTACCCTTCCTAACTCCCGTTTCTGTCTCTAATATGTCTCTGACTAGACCTTCATGCCTGAGAAGGTGTCCTACCAACCTATCTCGCCTACTTCTTATTGACTACCATAGAGTCCTCTGTTCTCCTATTTTTTCCAATACCTCTTCATTTCTAACCTTTTCTACCCACGTTATCGTCATCATTCGCCAGTAACGCCACATTTCGAACGCTTCTAACCTTTCCTTTTCGCCGAGTTCCAGACATACACCTTTAACCATCTTTCGAATTTCTAAATTAACCGTTCGCGAGCATAGAAGTGACTTCCTTTTATTGAAAACGACTCAACCCTGCGCTATCCTCTCATCTAGTCTCTACATCCGTCCAGACTTACTTGACTTCCTAGATACCTAAAATCAGCCACTTCTTCTAATCTTTCATCTCCTTTCGTTATCAAATATTTATAACAAAATTTTTATATATCAAGTATCTTTAGAAAAAACTTAATATTTTTTATCAAATCATCAATTTTTAATGACGGAGTCCTAGGTACCTTAGAGGCCTACACACTTGTGTTCAGCGACTCGCAAAACCCTCGGCTTATTAATACCATCATTGACCGAGTTTTTTTATAACAACTTTGCAGTGCACTTATGAGACATTTTTGAAGATAAATTGACCTTTTATATTCACAAAAGTTCTTACGAATCGAAGGCAGAAAACCTCATCTCGATCCAATTTACTGCATAAAAATTGGAAGGCTTGACTTATCATTGTGTTCTATTTCCTTGACTACTCGCGTTGGGTTGCTTTTAAGGCGGCTTATAGCTCAAAAATTAGTCTGCAAACAAAAATACAACTGTGAAATATTCTATCCGTTCATTAGGAAGAAAGATTTAACTGTTTTATCTTCAAAACCACAATCGGTTAATGATGTCACGATCGTTAGCCGTGTATTTGTTAATATTTTTTGTATACAAGGTGATAGCCACTGAAACAGGACCACTTCAAAAGTTGAGAAAACATTTAAAAAATAATTCTTTGTAAAATTCAATCTACACGAATGGATACATTGTGTATATATGCACAAACGTTCATTTTTTTGTAAAACAGCAATATACCTAAGTAATGTCTGGCGGCTCTGGGATCTTGAACTACTGGGGCAGAGCGGGTTTTGTTAAAATCAGCGTAAGGTCTATTCAAAAAAAAAATAAGAAAATAGTTATTCTTAAATCAGTCGTTTATTTATTTGACCGCATATTGAGATCAAAAAACTTTGAAAAATCCGTTGTTTACTATACTATAATGAAAAAAGTCATATGGCTCATTACACCCCACAGACGGGATCTTTTGAACCACCCAACGGGGTGACTTGAGCCAATGGGTATTACAAACCTTTGCACATTAAAACATATGAAACATAGCAACGAAAACATAATAAAATTTCTGAGATTCCTCATAGAAACAAAAACAAACATAAATAAACTTCTAATTGAAAAAAGTAACTTCATTAGTTCAGTTACTATCACACTTCATGCAAACATAAACTGCACTGATACTAGAAGTGCATTTAATGTGAGCGCAATCTCGGCAACTAGTGCACTGTGCCCGCTCTTCTCCTGGGAGACTGTCTGAATAGGACTCAGCGCACACTAGACGAAAATAATCATCTCCTTCGGGGTCTGAAGGAAGTTTTCTTTACATTTTGTTCATTCTTCTTATCGACCTTTTTATTAATTTTCTTAACAGAGTGATTCTCTTCATCAGATTTTGAAGAACTTAAAAATTGCTTTCTTCACTGCTTTTTTCTTGGACTTTTCTATCTTCTTGATAGTTTCAGTTTTTCTTTTACATTGTTCTAAAGCAAGCGCATCTTTCTTGGGAGTGTCTGTCAAAATAGCACAACTTCTTTTTTTCCCTCGTATTTGTATCTGGCGAAAATGAAGTATAGTCTCTAGATGGGCCTTTCTCTACTAACAGGAAAATCATGGTCCAAGCATTTTTTTTTTACTTTGGCCATATTAATGCATAGTTTTATTTATTGAAACACATAATATATAACCTGTTCTTTAAGGAGCCAAGGTTAATCAATATTTAGAATCGTAATCATTTCATAAATTCGGTCTAAAAGCCACTAAAAAACAGTCCTCTGTTATGTCCTAATTCCGGGTCGAGTATGATTCGGTTCGGTTTTTATTACTTGTATTTAAAAATGTAAAATCTTAAAACCCTATTTGAACATAAAGAATTATTGAATGCATGTGAACAAAAAACAATTATAATTTTAGAGAATTTTTTAGTACTAAAAACGAGTGTTCGAATTTTGTCCATACATTTTTGAACAGTTCTCTGTCACAATTTCAATATCGCGCCACAAAAATATTAAACACTATTGTGATCACATTTCGCGTGAAACGGAACGTTAACAGTGTGAAGTTTGCTCGGTCGCCATGCTAAACAAGTCGCCGCCATTTTGCNTTTGCGTTTGACCGAAATTCAATTAATATGCCATATTAAAACATATGAAACATAGCAACAAAAACATAATAAAATTTCTGAGATTCCTCATAGAAACAAAAGCAAACTTAAATAAACTTCTAAGTAAAAAAAAGTAACTTCATTAGTTTAGTTACTATCACAGTTCATGCAAACATAAACTGCACTGATACTAGAAGTGCTTTTAATGTGAGCCCAATGTCGGCAATTAGTGCAGTCTACCCTCTACACTCTTCTCCTGGGAGACTATCCGAATAGGATCCAGCGCACACTAGACAAAAATAATCGTCCCTTCGGGGTCTAAAGGAAGTTGTGTTTTCTTTACATTTTTTTTATTCTTTTTATTGACCTTTTTATTCATTTTCTTAACAGAGTGATTCTCTTCATCAGACTCTGAGGAACTTTTAAAAATTGCTTTCTTCACTGCTTTTTTTGGACTTTTCTATCTTCTTAATAGTTTTAGTTCTTGTTTCACATTGTTGTAAAGCAAGTGCTCTTTCTCGGGAGTGTTTGTCAAAACAGCACAACTTCTTTTTTTCCCTCTTGTTTGTTGCTTTCTGGGCCCTACTTTCGGTAATGGTCTCACAGACTCTGGCGAAAATGGAATATAGTCTCTAGATGTAGATGGCATTTCAAAATTTGGTTCTTGATTTTCTTAAATTAAATATTAGAGGTCACTTGAATATGGCTCATTCGACCCCGAGTATTTTGGCTCAAATGACCCCTTCTCCGAATTACATTTAATATGTTAAATAACTAAAAATCAATTGAAAATAATTTATTCCTGAAACTTAAACCATTAACAGTAATCATAGTGTAATCAAAATACACTTATTTGATGGCCGTATGATAAAATTTGTAATTGTTAAACCAAAATTCAGTAGAACGATGTTTTTTACTTTTAGTGCCAAATTTGCAACATCACGAATTCACAACCAAAACAAATGCCTGGCCGGCGACTAAAACAATGACGGCGTGGGTTCCTCATCCCCCTGCTTTGTCTAATGCCACTAGGGTTGCCACCCGTACTTTATTATAAAGTATTGCACTCTATTTCGACTGTGCGTACGTTATACTTTACAAGGCACATAAAGTGCGCAAAAATACTTTATTTAAGGCCTTAAGTAAATACCGTAATTTTGTAAGCGATTATTCGAAATTCAGAGTATTTTTACATCAATAATATTGCACAGAAAAATGGCAAGCCATATTTACGGAACAACCTGATTTCCCAAATCTGTTCAAAGTAGTGTCCGTTCCGGCCACTTCAGCATTTACAGAAAGAGTATTCTCTAAATATGCTACAGATGGCGTTCACTGTGCCGTTTGTAGTATTTTCTGAAACGCACTGTTAAGACAGCAGGTGAAGGTTGGTCTGTTTTCTGTCGGAGCTGCCTGCGAAGCGTTGATGAGATCCAAAAAAATCGAAATCGCGATCCGCGTTCTGGCAGTTTCGACAGAATACAGACCACTTCGAATTATAGCAACGAAAACATAATAAAATTTCTGAGATTCCTCATAGAAACAAAAACAAACATAAATAAACTTCTAATTGAAAAAAGTAACTTCATTAGTTCAGTTACTATCACACTTCATGCAAACATAAACTGCACTGATACTAGAAGTGCATTTAATGTGAGCGCAATCTCGGCAACTAGTGCACTGTGCCCGCTCTTCTCCTGGGAGACTGTCTGAATAGGACTCAGCGCACACTAGACGAAAATAATCATCTCCTTCGGGGTCTGAAGGAAGTTTTCTTTACATTTTGTTCATTCTTCTTATCGACCTTTTTATTAATTTTCTTAACAGAGTGATTCTCTTCATCAGATTTTGAAGAACTTAAAAATTGCTTTCTTCACTGCTTTTTTCTTGGACTTTTCTATCTTCTTGATAGTTTCAGTTTTTCTTTTACATTGTTCTAAAGCAAGCGCATCTTTCTTGGGAGTGTCTGTCAAAATAGCACAACTTCTTTTTTTCCCTCGTATTTGTATCTGGCGAAAATGAAGTATAGTCTCTAGATGGGCCTTTCTCTACTAACAGGAAAATCATGGTCCAAGCATTTTTTTTTTACTTTGGCCATATTAATGCATAGTTTTATTTATTGAAACACATAATATATAACCTGTTCTTTAAGGAGCCAAGGTTAATCAATATTTAGAATCGTAATCATTTCATAAATTCGGTCTAAAAGCCACTAAAAAACAGTCCTCTGTTATGTCCTAATTCCGGGTCGAGTATGATTCGGTTCGGTTTTTATTACTTGTATTTAAAAATGTAAAATCTTAAAACCCTATTTGAACATAAAGAATTATTGAATGCATGTGAACAAAAAACAATTATAATTTTAGAGAATTTTTTAGTACTAAAAACGAGTGTTCGAATTTTGTCCATACATTTTTGAACAGTTCTCTGTCACAATTTCAATATCGCGCCACAAAAATATTAAACACTATTGTGATCACATTTCGCGTGAAACGGAACGTTAACAGTGTGAAGTTTGCTCGGTCGCCATGCTAAACAAGTCGCCGCCATTTTCCGCAGTGACAACTCCGCGTCTGTGTGGGAGCCACGTCTCTGTAGTGTTGAGTTAACATTCCTCTGGTAAGTCTATTTTACGGTGTTTTGTGTGTGATATACATGATATGACATTTTTTACGTAAAAATAACAGTCCTCTCGAAATTTATAACACAGAGGACTGTTCAATGTGNATATAAATATTAGCTCAGGACAGGAAAGAATGGAGGTGTGTGTCCAACCAGTCTCAGTACTGACGATCTTATGATGAAAATAAAATGACGTTTCCATAAATTAATGAAGTAATTGTTTCTGCTGTTACATCTTCGTCGAGAATCGAACCCAGGCCCTTTGTTTTACGTACAGTTGCTCTACAATTAAGCTAAAGAATATATTCACAGAGAAGATACTTTCGCTACAATAAAACCTTGTTGGAGCATACGTAATCCTAAAATGTAGCATCGTACTACAGATGGCGTTTATCGCGACATTTGTAGTAGTTTCTACAACGTGGAAAAAGTTTTGGGTTCACAAAGAAACTCTAAATCGCAACTCTCTTTATAAACAAAAAAAGTTGTCATGGATTTAGTAATACTACCATGCCTAACCTATGGCTGAAGCCAGACTTTGTTATTCAATTATAAAACTAAAAAGAAAATCCAGAGCACACCAACAGCCATGGAGAGAAGCTGCCTGGACCTCAAAATACGAAACACCATTACGCGCAATAAAACAAATGTAACCGAAGCCTTAAGTTTCTCCCAAAGTTTGAAGTGGAAATGGGCTGGTCATGTTGTTAGAGACATAGATGACAAGTGGACAACAAAGGTGATGAGATGAAAAGAACAGAGGCCGACCATACACAAGATGGCAGGACATAATAATCGCGACCGCAGAATCAAACTGGATGCATATCGCAAAGGATAAAAAAAATGACAATCGTTAGGGAGGCTTTTACCCAAAAGGGGTTCTTTACCTAAAAAAAAATAAAATAAATATATAATGATTTATTTCTATTTAAGTATATGTCAAATTAAGATTATAATTTTGTTTAGTTTGTTTGTATTGTAATATTTTTTTGTATACACTGGAATAGTTAGTCTACACTGAAAAAAATTTTGTACGTAATAATAATTAACGCCGTTGATCAAATGAAATTCATTGAAACTACGAAAAAATTCATTCATTGTATGAACATGTTCATTACTTTTTTGAATAGGTAATGCTACAGTTCATTAATATGATGAACAACCTCGCATCAAAAGCTTTCTTGAGAAATTCCTTCCCACTGATAAAATTGATGAAACGTTTCATTAAATGACGACTCTTTTTTAACCCTAAACTTTGCTTACGTCATATGGAACAATATGATTTCTAATGATGGGTTCATTACATTTATGAACTTTTACATACATCTATGAACACTGAACTGAGGAATGAAATTTTGCATAAAATACATGAATACTTTCATCGATTTATGCAAAAATTCATCAATACAATGTACCAATTCATCTATTTTACTGGATAAACCGCTAAAAAAATTANAAAATATGTTTTTAAAAACAAAAAATGAAATACTTTATTTTTATGCTGAGTACTTTTTTTTTTGAACCATTTAGTCGAGAAATACTTTATGTAAAGCCTGAAAAGGTGGCAACCCTAATCATGCACCGTGTACGTGATACTACAGGTGGCGCACTAGACCCCGTGGCTCAACAGACCCCTACCTACTAGATCTCAATAGCAACAAACTAGTAGAAGACAATTTTCCTTAAGTACAGTTGAGAGTAAACCGTCGTTCACGTAAGTGAATCGATATTACGTGAGTTAATTTTCAAAACTCCTCATCTCGTAAATTTATTGAGTGATTCGTTCGCACCGTACGTAACGCAAGTGTAACCTAGAACAGCCGGCTACCGCTTGCAAGTGAATCGTAATTGCAACCAGCAACAGGTTACCGTGAGTGAGTCGAACGTGCATAGAAGCACTACGATGCCATGTCATTACCGTCAGCTAATCATAAGCGCACGGCCCACTTTTGCTACCGACTATTAAGCGTGTTATTATTGCGAATAACACCAACACGCTATCTCGACGCGAACACGGACCCACTGAAAATTACGAACAACTTCTTCGAATCGCTACGGTCGAGTGTAGTGGTTATCGAAAATGGAAACTTTCATTCACGGCTTAATTTATCGAAAGGATTCGAGTAGGTAAATGCATTGATCTTGTTATTGACAGGTATTGCTACAATCATTAAATATCACCGCTGCAATAGTTGCTGTTCCAAATTCCGAACAAGTTAAGGTATCAGCACCTTGTATTGGAATTATACTGGAATGAAGTAACAAGAAATGAAACTACCTTTTGCAAAATACATTAATTTTATTTATTCATAAAAAAATTTAACAAAAGTCATGACGCCCAATTCTTGTGAACAATATACCACTTGAATTAGTAAAAGAATACATATATTTGGGAAAATAAATTTCATTCAGAACAGAGGGGAACTTTGAAGAATAGCAACAACGTGGAAAAATAAAATAATTCGAAGTGGTCTGTGTTCTGTCGAAACTGCCAGACGCGGATCGCGATTTCGATCTTTTTGGATCTCATCAGCGCGTCGCAGGCAGCTCCGACAGAATGCAGACTTTTGTCTGCCGTCTTAACAGCGCGTTGAGATCCAAAAAGATCGGAATCGCGATCCGCGTCTGGCAGTTTCGACAGAATACAGACCGCTT
>NW_020442467.1:2063387-2076633 GCF_000699045.2 Agrilus planipennis
TATTTCATTATTTTATGCTCCCTAAGTGTAACGCCTCTTTTGATAAGATGAATTCCACTTCTAGCAAAAATAAGTCCACTAAACATTACTTGTTAATGGAGGAATTGAACCGGTTGTAAAATTTATTATTTGTTGTTATTTAAAACATAATGTAAATTCTTTTCTGTATTTTTCTTTGTTACTTTTGTTAGTTCTTAAAATATATGTTTTGTAAATTACAAGATTATTTTATTTCCCCACGACTATTTAATTATTTTAAGCTCCTTAATAGTTATGTATGTGTTTATCCATACGATGAATGTATTGTATCAATATAGTGAAAATATATAATGGATTTGATGAAAAAGTTCTTCCACACTATGAATAAGTTATATTGATATAATGAACGTATGTAATGGATATAATGAAAACATTCATCTATACTACGANCAAAAGTGATGTTTTATAAGTAACATCTTTTCAGGAACATTCCGTTTCCACTACAGGAAACAATATTATCCATAACCATGAGATGTTTCATTTGTGGAGAAACAATTTACGGTGAGAAACAGTAACAAAATTTCTATATCCTTCTACTTCATCTATAGAGAAATAACAGACGTTTTTTACTTAAAAATTTCAAATCGAAATTTTGCTGTCTGTGAACGGGTGACGTGGTTGCTGTTAGATAGAAATGCTATCCCTACCTAGCTAGGAACTAACAATTTTGGTATTACTAATTCTACATGCAATTACCTATTCAAAATCTATAAAAGGGTCTTTTTAAATTCTATATTTTTTTGATATCACATTGATTTGATTTGGGAAATGTTTATTTTATTTTTACAGATCCACAGTTGTAAAACTTTTTTTGAGCCTTCATGGTTACCTTTCCCTACGCGCAAAATTGTCAGGAAGGTCAACAACGGAAGAAAATCTGTGACTAAATACGCTATAAAGGATTCTCAGGAATCATTTCTCTTTATCGGAAGGAGTGTGCAGCATATTGAAGAACCACTTGGAGTTCCTCAAAGCCCGATCAGAAAACATCCAGCCGTTTATCATGGCAATAGCCAGCGAAGATTTCCGGACCTTTGAAAGCTTCTATGTCTATGTAGACGGAGTAAAACTAAACTTTTAAAATTTTTTACGTAGTGTAAATATATGCTTCAAAATATTCCATTTGATCAATTTAGAATAACCCCAAACATGTACTCAATTTTGGTTGTTCATCGAAGACTATTTTTATAAGATGAATTCCACTTCTAGCAAAAATAAGTCCACTAAGCATTACTTGTTAATGGAGGAATTGAACCGGTTGTAAAACAAATTAAAATTTATTATTTGTTGTTATTTAAAACATAATGTAAATTCTTTTCTGTATTTTTCTTTGTTACTTTTGTTAGTTCTTAAAATATATGTTTTGTAAATTACAAGATTATTTTATTTCCCCACGACTATTTAATTATTTTAAGCTCCTTAATAGTTATGTATGTGTTTATCCATACGATGAATGTATTGTATCAATATAGTGAAAATATATAATGGATTTGATGAAAAAGTTCTTCCACACTATGAATAAGTTATATTGATATAATGAACGTATGTAATGGATATAATGAAAACATTCATCTATACTACGAACGAGTTTCAGTAATATAATGAACAAGTTTCGTTAATATAATTTATTGAAGAAACACGATTATTAATTTTTACAATCGTATTCATAAAAATAATGAATTTGTTCATTACTTCAATGAAATCCTCAAGAGTTGGAAATCAATGAAAAAAATCATCAACTAATGAACACGATCATCAATTATTGAACATACGTTCATAATATTAATGAACCAAATCATTGGACCAAAATTGATTAATTTTTCATCAATATAATGTTTTTTTTTTATTGAATATATGTACCTTTTTCGTTCAGTGTAGCAAACGTTGCTATCAACATCACGCATTCATACTATGTATCTCCAACACATGCGTCTCCATTGGAGGAATCGTGAAAATTGAAGTTATTGAGTTACAGAAGAAGAATTCCATCTGAATTTCTTTCTCTTCCAATAGGGTTCGGACATGATATCGAATATCGGTCTGAAACCATTTTTATTATAAAAATAAGTCGCTAACCAGGTCATAGTATTAAAAAATATCTTTTCCATTAACTTTTTATTGTTACTCCAATGATAGCAAATAAGTGATTTTGGCAATAAAAATTCTGCAACTGCATCTATGGAAAATGTAAATATTGCCAATTGTCGAGCGTCTAAGATAAACAGAAACAATTTAGTGTTGCACATAATGTATAGACCAAATAAATTAAATAAGTACTTTACAGGCAGCTCTATGTAAATGTAGGAACACGAAAGAACGAAAGAAATGTACGTTACGTAAACATTAGTCGGTAAATGAGCATAATCAGAATAATTATATGTAATGTTATTAAGGAAAATTTCTACATCACCATTGAGGGATTGCCAAACATTTACCGAAAATAGCTTTTCCTTGTTTATAAACAACACCCTATAAGAAAGATTAGTCTATGCCGCACTTTTCGAAATTTTTTTGAAATCACCGACATAAATCCACTCACGGCTTAAAATCAGTTTTATGCAACGCTTGCACTCGCTGCAAATGATAGGGATACAACAAATGCTCCTTTAAAATTTGCCACACTATTACACTAGAGGAACCAATGTTCCCTGCTACTTCCCGTGTACTATTTTGGGGATTGCCTTCTTTAAAATCAAGGATATTCTCCTTACATCGACGATATGGTTAAAACCCGTAAATAATTATCATGACACATTATTGTAACAACTACTGTTCTACTGCGACAAACTGACCTACTTCAATGATTGACAAGGTTTAAACGTTGAAAGAATTTTGACATGTAACAATAATTTACGTTTTGTTTTATTTTTTTTTAGGAAAGAGTGGAGGTACTTGTCCAACCAGTCTTAGGACTGATGACCTTATGATGATGATGATTATTATTAGTGGAATTGTAATTGTATTTTATCTAATATATCTTTATCCGTTTGTCGGTGTTATGATTTGAAATATGACCTTTTTTCATGAAGGTGAGTAGCCGGGCAGGCACGGATATATTTTGTCTTATTTTGAGTCAGTTTTGTTTTGGCCAGGCCTGTGTGCAGAACTGTTTTGCATATGCTTTAAGTGTACACTTCTATTTAGCACATGTGTGGTGCAATTGTGTTGTTTTACCTGTGTGGTAACTTATGCATCTGTGTGATGCGATTATGTTGTTTACCTGTGTGGTACTTTATGCATCTGTGTGATGCGATTATGTTGTTTACCTGTGTGGTACTTTATGCATCTGTGTGGTGCAAGCCCCCGGCGCGCAAATCCCGTCCTCTCTGGGGATGTGGTTCCTCCGGAGCAGTGACATGTAGGTGAGGGGCCCTACATGCGCCCGGTTGACATGATTTGGTGTTCTCACACCAAATCATTGGGATGCTGACTACTAGCGCGGTAGTCGGGCGTCCAGGGGAGCCTCTACTCGTTTCATTTCTGAAGATTATGGTTTGTTATATATACTTATATCTGATATGGAAAGATGGGCTTTTTATTAAAGGTCTGCATGGGGGATGCAATTCCCCCAGTGAGTTACCATTTACCCCCTTTTCTCTATGCAAAACAGTAACTTCGGTATTTGTTTCATGTTTTTGCGATGTGCCTGCCTGCTATATGCCGTTTCGGACTGCTATGCGATGACCCGCGTAAATTAAAGTGGTTTATTGAATTCGAAATTAATCCTAATTTTACAGACAAGATCATGTTGCATGTTTGATATGCATAACTAAATATTTTAGGTAGTAGTTGATCACCGAGCTAGTTTCAATAAGCTCTTCATTCACTCCACCTAAATTTTTGCTTCCTTGCTACTTCTGCGTAAATGACCGAAGTCTTGTCAGGATTTGTTGTGTACCTACGCAGTAATGTGAATGGCCTCAGCCAATAATAATCACAGGAATAAAGAGGATGTTTCTTGTGTGTTTAGTGAAATAACTCAAGAAGGCGAACACATTTGTTGGAGACATTCGTTATAAGCTGTTGATCTAATTTTCACCCCCTCAAAATTCCATTTTCCGTGCTGTTTGACATGATTATAGCGCGACACAATTTCGGAGAACAATAAATTGTCGACAACCCACTTCGATATTAGAAATTCATAACGCGAGACTAAAAACGTGGTGGCGTTGGAGTGAGGAGGCGTGGACGGTAATAAATAATGACAATAATGGTTAATAATAATAGTTGAATTATCATGACGCCCGGGCCGAGTTGTCCAGAGGCCCCCCGCCGAGCTCGTCCCGCATTAAATTGAATTGTCATTATTACTGTCAGACACTACCGACGATTGTACAATCTCCACATGTATGAACGAACGAAACACTTTGTTTCTTCCCGATTGAAGATTATATGGACGGACAGCAAGTAGGTAACGGTCATTACAATAAATTACAAATGTCGTAAGTCGAATGACAAACGTATACGGTGTACGTATGCGCATTCAGTTTGCAAAGGGATATTAAACAAATTTTTCTCGCTCATTGTTCCGTTGTATCTCGCACAATGCTATGGGTAGATATTTTGGTTATGTTTCTAGTGGTGAGATAAAATTATTTGGGTGTCACTGGGAAATGTTTTATTATTGAACCCAATTCTAAAGTCGAACGGTTAATTTATAGGGTTGTTCGGAAAGTCATTTCGTTTTTTCCCGACAGAGGATTTAATTGTATTCTTTTGCACCCAAGTTCACATTTGAGCCGTATAATTTTTATATGCTTTGAGAGCTCATATAGCAAGGCTTGTGTGTGAAAAATTCCAATTAATTCTACGCAGTAGTTTTTGGTTGGTGCCCTTTTAAATATGGAGAGCGATAAGCAGCATTTTCGACATATCTTACTGTTTTACTATAGAAAGGGTAAAAATGCTGTTCAAGCCAGAAAGAAATTGACTGATGTGTATGGAGAAGGTGTGTTGACAGTACGCCAGTGCCAGAACTGGTTCGCTAAATTTCGATCCGGCAATTTTGATGTCGAAGATGCACCACGTTCGGGAAGGCCGGTTGAAGCTGATAAAGACGCGATAAAGGCATTAGTTGATGTGAACCGGCGAATAACAACACGTGAGATCGGATTGAGGTTAAATTTATCAAATTCAACAGTTTATGACCACTTGAAAGGCCTGGGATTATCCTCGAAGCTCGATGTATGGGTTCCCCATGTTCTCACAGAGAGAAATCTGTGTCGCCGCATTGACGTCTGCGATTCGCTTCTCAAACGTCACGAAAATGATCCGTTTTTGAAGCGCATCATCACTGGGGACGAAAAATGGGTTGTATACAACAACGTCAAACGCAAGAGGTCATGGAGCAAAAAAGATGAACCGGCTCAAACCATTTCCAAAGCCGATATTCACCAAAAAAAGGTGATGCTGTCTGTTTGGTGGGATTTTAAAGGAATCGTTTTTTTTTTTGAGCTTTTACCGGATAACACAACGATTAATTCGGAAGTCTACTGTCATCAGCTGGACAAACTGAATGATGCACTTCAACAGAAAAGGTCAGAACTAATCAACAGGAAAGGTGTAGTGTTTCACCAAGACAACGCGAGACCTCACACAAGTTTGGTCACTCGCCAAAAGCTTTTACAGCTTGAATGGGATACAATGCTACACCCACCATATTCTCCAGACCTGGCACCATCGGATTATTATTTGTTCCGGTCACTCCAAAATTTTTTAGACGGTAAAACCTTCACCTCAAATGAGGAGGTCAAAAACCTCCTCGATCAGTTTTTTGCCAGCAAAGACCAAAAATTTTATGAGCGTGGAATTATGCTACTACCAGAAAGATGGCAAAAGGTATTGGACCAGAACGGTCAATATATAATTTAATAAAGTATTTGTTTATTATACGAAAACTGTCTTTCATTTCCACAAAAAAAAAACGAAATGACTTTCCGAACAACCCTATAGAAATCCGAAAAAAATTGTTAGAGGTGTATGTTTGGAACCCGGCGCTGAACGGATGCGAAACATAGACGGTGGTCGCGGCGGAAAAGAAAAGGTTAGTAGAAGCGTTTGAAATGTGGTGTTACAGGCGAATGATGAGGATACCGTGAATAGGGAAGGTTAGAAATGAAGAAGAATTAGAAAGAATAGGTGAACAGAGGACTCTATGGAAGTCAATAAGAAATAGGCGAAATAGGTTGGTAGGACACCTTCTCAGGCATGAAGGTCTAGTCAGAGACATATTAGAGGCTGAAACGGATGTTAGAAGCGGTAGAGGTAGACCTAGATTAGATTACAAATAGGATGTGGGTTGTTCTAGTTTTGGGGAAATATAAATATTAGCTCAGGACAGGAAAGAATGGAGGTGTGTGTCCAACCAGTCTCAGTACTGACGATCTTATGATGAAAATAAAATGACGTTTCCATAAATTAATGAAGTAATTGTTTCTGCTGTTACATCTTCGTCGAGAATCGAACCCAGGCCCTTTGTTTTACGTACAGTTGCTCTACAATTAAGCTAAAGAATATATTCACAGAGAAGATACTTTCGCTACAATAAAATAGTAACTATTATTCTTATTTTTATTGCTTCATGGTATAAAATGACATCTAGTGCCTACATAACATCGTTACTTTAAATCCGGACTTTAGACATTGTCGTTAAATCCATGAGTAACTTTTGTTCCAGGTGGTTACTTTTGGTTGCAAATTTTGGTAAATATATAGTATTAAAGGACACTCTTCTTTGTAAAAGCCAGAACTGCGATTTTCGCATACTTTAGTACGCATTTCCACATCAGACGTTTCTGAAAAAGGTTTGACTCGGCTGTCACGAAGATGTTAGGAGCTGACATTTAGTATTATCTTCTAAAAACTATGAATACTTGTGTATCTCTGCATTCAAAGAAATCGCTATTAATAAAAATAATCCAAAAAGATGTGAGTAAGGGTCTTCGGTATCGGCCCTTCTTCACTTGCTCAAAGTTGACCACAGAAAACTGAAAAATTCAAAATTTAATTGTTGTTAGATATTATGTGTTGTCCAAATTAAAATAAATTATATAAAAGATAGGTAAGTACCAATACTTATAAGACTCAAAAAAATATTCCAAAAGACTTGAACCTTGATTGGTGATAAAAAAAATCTGGTTATTTCTCGCATTTTTTGGAGCTTTCCGACGACTTGAGAAATAATCGGCTAGAATGTCTATTTCAAATGCGTTGCACTAATATCGCTTAGGAATACTTATAATATAAAGTTCATTCATTGCAATATTTTTTGTATGCAAATGGACATAGCTAATCATAATAATTGGAAAGTGATAAATTACAAATCTAGACATCTTGGTGACCGCTGATCGAAAGATACCTGTGGTAAGAATGCGTACTAAAAATTGGAGTTCGAAGGAATCGCAATTTTAGCCTTTTATATAGAAGAGTATTCCTTGGTATCTTAAACTAAACAGGGTTAATACTTGAAAAAGGCTGCTTTCAAATAATTTACACGTTAAACCGTTTCAAATGTCATCAGCATCGTCATAAGGTCGTGGATACGCACCTCCACTCTTTCTTATCCTGAGCTAATCTTCGCATTTCCCTAAAACTAGAACATCCCACATCCTTATTTATTTGTGAACAGTAATCTAATCTTTCAATAGTATTATAAGATAATAAAAGAACAAAGAGTCGCTTATAGTTTTTTAGTAGATGATTGGTTTCTTTCTTGCAGTATTAACGTCGAGCAAGGAGCAGTTAGAGAAAAAACAAAACAGTACTGTATGAAAACGGTTAATTTAGAAATTCGAAAAAGGTTGTTAAAGGTGTATGTCTGGAGCACGACGTTGTACGAGTGCGAAACATGGATAGTGGGCGCGGCGGAAAAGAAATGGTTAGAAGCGTTCGAAATGTGGTGTTACAGGCGAATGATGAGGATACCGTGGATAGAGAAGGTTAGAAATGAAGAGGTATTAGAAAGAATAGGAGAACAGAGGACTCTATGGAAGTCAATAAGAAATAGAGGAGATAGGTTAGTAGGACACCTTCTCAGGCATGAAGGTCTAGTCAGAGACATATTAGAGGCTGAAACGGATGTTAGGAGCGGTAGAGGTAGACCTAGATTAGATTACTGTTCGCAAATAGTTAGATATGGGTTATTCTAGTTTTAGAGAAATGCGAAGATTAGCTCAGGATAGGGAAAAGTGGAGGTGCGTGTCCAATCAGTCTTAGGACAGACGACCTTATGATGTTGATGATGATGATTGGTTTCTTAGTGGATGACTAGTATGTATATTTTGAGTACATTAAATTTTGAAGATTTTGGCTCACTTAGTAGACAGACACTTATCGTTAGAATAAGAACAAGTAATTATACAAATATTTAAAAGCATGTAGGTATTGTTAATTAATATAACAAAATGTATCGTATTTACCACGGACGAGTCCACAAAAACTAAAATAACTATGAGTATTTCCTTTTCACAGGAATTTAGTTGAAATACTTCTTTGGAATTTAAAGTACTTCGGGAATAGGTATAAGATAAAAAAGAAAACGAACAAAAACTCGCAGCATCTTTTCTCCGAATGATTTAACATTCTCCATTATCTTCAGATTCCATTCTGATGGTGAGTGCATTTAACATCTAACGTTTACGACCGTTTCGAACGGGAAACATTTCTAGTAAGAAAAGTGAGTTTCATTATCGATAGAATACAAGTAGAATTTAAATTCATAATGCATAAATATATTACTTATATAAATACTAAGTACATTCTTGTTCGATTTGCAACAACGACAATACCAACAATTAGGTAGTATTAAGTCTATATTTCACGCTCTACGTTTCGCGTTGCTGCCTAATTAGCTCACCGTTGCATTTCACACGGGCTGATAACGAGATATACTTCCGACAAAAAAATCGATTCATTAATACAAATCGGTCCATTTCATCGGCGCGTTTTTTTCTTCCGCTAGCGCGCTGCAAAGGCCGGACAGCGAGCCATTGTCTGGATGACGATGCGACTGACACGATGGGGGTTATTGACACGAACGAAATGAAACTTTTAAATAGTAGTCCGGTCGAGATAGGACCCGCAGATAAGAAACAAGAAGGAGCAGAAAAACTTATTGCTGTTGCCAGTAGTTATTACCATTGTATTATTACCACCACATACTACTTACTACTTATTACGTAATTCTTGGTAGATATGTAAGTGTATACGTGACACTAATGTTTCGGTAGATCAAATAATGAATTCTATCGGTGCTTATTGAGTTATAAAAACTTTAACAACATTTGAAGGGGCTTTTTCAGTGATTTTTAGCGATTTTATTGTGAACAGTCAATATGAATTGAAATATTAATGTGAAAATTAATTTTCAATTTTCCATCCACTACAAATTACCTCAGGTTAATGAGGGCATTTTTGAAATGAAAAAAATGAATTTTCACATTGATATTTCATATTAACGACTATTAATAATTGAAAATGTCATAGTGTTTCATATATTTAGTATATATAATTACATTAGTAAAAAATGGACGAATCTGTAACCTTATAGTCTCTGTTTGTCGTGGTTGCGATTGTCATCTCTCGTAGCGTAGTGGTTAAAGCATTGGTGCATAAAACCAAAGGCCCCGGTTTCGATTCCCGGCGGGGCTGTCACAACAGCAACAGGAGTTTTTCCTCATTATCCTGAGATAGTTCGTAGTGGATGGAAAATTGAAAATGAATTTTTACATTAATATTTCATATTAACCACTATTAATAATTAAAAATGTCAGTGTCGAANACGCTCTAACTTAAGGAATCACTGTGACTTCTACGAAACCCTGGGGTTCCACTTGAACACCTTATAGAGACCGCTGGCCTTCTCTAGTCTATGTCTACCTCTACCCCTATTTCACAACGCTGTCTATTTTATATTAATGTGAAAATTCATTTTCAATTTTCCATCCATTACAAACTACCTCAGGTTAATGAGGGAAAAGTTTTGTTGCTGGTGTCACACCCTCGCCGGGAATTGATCCCGGGATCTTTGGCTTTACGCACCAATGCTCTAACCATTAAGCTACGAGAGATGACAACAGCAACTACGACAAATTAATAATTAAAAATGTCATAGTGTTTCATATATTTAGTATATATAATTACATTAGTAAAAAATGGACGAATCTGTAACCTTATAGTCTCTGTTTGTCGTGGTTGCGATTGTCATCTCTCGTAGCGTAGTGGTTAAAGCATTGGTGCATAAAACCAAAGGCCCCGGTTTCGATTCCCGGCGGGGCTGTCACAACAGCAACAGGAGTTTTTCCTCATTATCCTGAGATAGTTCGTAGTGGATGGAAAATTGAAAATGAATTTTTACATTAATATTTCATATTAACCACTATTAATAATTAAAAATGTCAGTTACGAACTGAGAACCGAACACTGTCTACTGTGCAAGACCCAGGAAAATTTTCCAATCGAATTTGATCCAACATTAGTTAAAGGGGATTCTTTTTTTAATTTTTAATTTAATTTTATTTTCTTTTTTAATTTCTCGATCCGACTTACTGCACAAAATTCGAAGGTTTAGTCCTTTATTTCTTCGACTACCTAGAAGGTATTATTTATTTATTGTTTAATAATGACGTATTCTTGACGTTATTTATAGTGGGTGTGATGCTACATACTTTATTATTGTATGTACAATAATGTTTATTAGTAAATATGCAAGTACAGGTCGGACGAAGGAAGCTGGCGAGCGGTCGCGCAGGTACTTGCCCATTTATGACCTATTTGGGTAAGTCACTTGAAACCGATACATAAATAACCTTTCAGTAGGCGTAAATTATAGTATTAATACAGATAAGACAGTAGCGTACTAGAAAATAATGTAGAAACATAACTTACCAAAAAGAAAAAATAAACCTATTGCTTTTGTTTTATAGTTAGTTTTCACATTCACTGTCATCATGGGAATCTCTATAACTGTCACCAACATCAACAATTAGTTCTTCTGTTTGTATGTCTATTACTTGCTCACTGATCCCTATTTTTGAATATTTAATCTACGCCCCTGATAGGAATACTGAAGAAAGGAGGCTGCAATCGTTATACCTAAAACTGCCTACTTTTGCTATCGCGCATCCACGCCATTTTAAAATTTCCGCCAGCTTCCAGCATTTCGATGTTTTGTCGTTAAATCGAACATCATTACTTTGTCTATATTGTATTTATAAAGGAAGAGAGAAGAACTTATTGTTTGCTTTTAAATCATGAGTAGTATTTTCTCAAAATGTTGGTTTTAAAGGAGCAAATGAAACTCGATTTAAAACACTAGACAGCCTTTATTTACAAATGAATTATTAACTATGAAATAATGGATTACAACTACAGACACAACGAAGAAAAATGTGAATTAAAAACGCAAGTTATTAATAAGAAGGACAAAACGTAACTAACTCTAAATTATGTAACAAAATTAAAAATTGTTTTAGTGCCACCACCAATACCTGGTATGAAACAAAAGAATACGACTCCAACAATGTATGACTGCCTCGAACTATGAAATTTCTATATCTGCATACAATTGGAGAGCATTGATAATAAAATTAACAAAGGTGATTGGCGTCCAAGATTTTCGTAGAACCTGACCATTGGGACCAAATCCGCCTATTATTGTTTGTAAAAGAACATTCAAGAGATATTTGACTATCTTTGCATGCATTTGAAACTATGGAAATTTTAAATATAATAATATAAAATAGATTGAATAACGATAAGCAACACTATCTCTAACGATTGCAAAAAAAATATTTAAATTAAACTGAAACACTTATGATACCTGTTAAATACTTAAAAAATAACAAAAGCCTTCTTACGGTGTGCACATGTATACATAAATGCAGCTGTAATTGCAAGACCTGCCTCGTTAAAGTATAAAAACCGTTCTAATATGATTAACTAGCGTGCTATTTCAACAAATCGCAGTCGGGCAAGTGGAAACGCTACACTTCGCGCGTCTAAATGTCTTGCAGGCAAGTGAGTTACTTACGGCGCACATAGGTATATACCTACACACATTTTAATGAAAAGTACGTACATAGAACCATTTAGAATAAAATACATTCAACCATTCTCGTTCCAAAGGTACCTAAGTTTGCTGCCATAAACTTGCTGTTGTAAATATGTCTCTAAAGCCAGTCGTTAGGTAAGATTTTTCCTTAGTTTTTACAAAAGCGGGTTTAGAAAACCGAATTCATGACTATAGCGATACTTCTTGGTATTGTTAATGCTGATCTCTTCATGTTGGTTGTAGATTACACGGCATCTGACTATGTATATCTACTGTATGTTTTTGAGACCGCTGAATCCAGATCTTGATCAATCTTACCACGTTAGGGTTTGGACATAACTTTTCCTTTAATTGAGGTAATTTGTAATGGGAAAATTTAAAATAAATCAATGAATTTTTATTAATAATATCACCCCTATTGAATGTCAAAATGGTTCAGATAGTATTAATATAGTTATTTAGTTCGACAGATTTGTGATCTAATAAGTATGATCACCTCTCACAGCTTAGTGGTGAGAGCATTGGTGCGCAAAGCCAAAGGTTCCGGGTTCGATTCCCAGCAAGTGTGTGACAACAGCAGCAATTTTCCTTTAATTGAAGTAAGTGGGAAAATTAAAAAAAAATTGGCAGTTATTGGGACTGCCGATAGAAGTGAAAACTTAGAACTTTTAGTATTAAAATTTGAAATTTCACAATGTTTGAATAAAAATTATCAACATCAATCTGGTTTTCACATCTATTGACACTCCGAGCAACAATTATATGCACGTTTATATGGTTTCTTTATTATTCAAATATTTACATAAATTTCAATGTACTTGATTTTTAACATTGTTTGCATCATTGTCATCATCAATTTCAACAATACTTATACTTTTTGTACTTTCAATTATTTCATTGTGTTCTAAAAAAGATACAATACGCTTATGGTAACTAAAGTAAAAAATGAAAACGTTTGATTGAAATTTATTTATCGCGTAAAACCGCATCGATCGTCGTAACTGTATAGCTACAGATATACTCAGATATACGAGGGTGGATTGATAAGTTTCCGGCCTAACCAAGAGATGACGCCACTAGGCCTACCTTGAGGTGACATTCTATAGTACCATCCTTGGATAGCTTGTAGCTATAGTTTCAGCCCGATCTCCTTGCTAG
>NW_020442467.1:2078087-2083590 GCF_000699045.2 Agrilus planipennis
ATATGAAGATTGGAAAAACTTTGGCGGTTGTTGTAGAACAAACAGAATAGCTCAAAACCCCAACGCCAAAACACGACACTGTAGTTGTCCGAAGCACTTTTCGGTAACAAAGTTACCTTCTTCAGGGACTGAAGTAAACTTTGAAGGTAACTTTGTTACCGAAAAGTGCTTCGGACAACTACAGTGTCGTGTTTTGGCGTTGGGGTTTTGAGCTATTCTGTTAGTATCTCTCAATCTCTCACCGCTAAACTATTCGTGGCGTAGATTTCACAAAATTTAAACACAATATCTTTGTGACTCATTACCCTATGTACGTCGCGACGAGGTAACTTTAATTTTGTGAAATCTACGTCACAAACACTTTCATGATGAGAGATTAAGCGATACTGTTTGAGTATTTTGAGTACAGGCATATAGGTTATGGGGTCATGTGGTTTTAGGGCTAGCGATTTAAAGGTTGAAGTTATAGATTTAGTGGAAGAGTTGATTGGTTACGGGTTTTAGGTTTAAAGTCGTGTAGGATTATCATGATTAATCGTTTCAGTGTATTTTGAGTTTTTTTGAGGTTATGTCATAACGTGACGTGCTAAGGTTAAATTGACCGCGGATTTAGATTCAGTGACCCCAAAACCATACGGTATACAGTCAGGCTCCCATGTCGAAAAAACTTTTTTGACGATTTTAGTGTATTTTAAAGTGCTTTTCGAGATGATGTCCAAACCCTAACGTACTGGGGTTAAATTGACCTGGTATTTGGATTCAACGACATCAAAAACATACAGTATACGTATTCAGACTACCAGGCTGACTTAATTTCTTTCTTGAATGACTGTTATGTTTCGTAATTTCTATTTGATCATCATCATCATAAGGTCGTCAGTCCTAAGATTGCGTGACATGCACCCCCACCCCTTCCTATCTTTAGCTAATCTTCGTATTTCCCTAAAACTAGAGCATCCACATCCTTAAAGGTTTTCAGGATGCCAACCTCTTGAGTAATGAATGTAAAACTTTTCTAGCAGAGGAAGGATTTTATCTAAAGATTATATTTCTATCTATTCGTGCGAAAAATAGAATTCTGTCAATGATTTGGTGGAGTAGAATTCGCCAAAATGGGATGTAGCTATCTAAAATATGTATTATTTTGAAGTATCCATGACCCATGGATAACAATAGTTATAGCTGCGTGTAACTTGAGCATTATAAGGTCGTCAGCAGCTCCACTCTTTCCTATCCTCAGCTAATTCCCGCGTTTCTCCAAAACTATTTGCGAACAGTAATCTATGTCTACCTTTACCCCTCTTAATCCTGTTTCCGCCTCTAATACGTCTCTGACTAGACCTACATGCCTGAGAGGGTGTCCTACCAACCTATCTCTCCTATTTCTTATTGACTTCCTTTGAGTCCTATGTTCTCCTATTCTTTCTAATACTTCTTTATTTCTAACCTTATCCACGGTATCTTCATCACTCGCCTATAACACCACATTTCGAACACTTCTAACCTTATCTTCTCCGCTGGGCCCACCGTCCATGTTCCGCACCCGTACAGCGCCGCGCTACAAACATACAATTTTAACAACCTTTTTCGAATTTCTTAATTAACCGTTCGTTGGCATAGAAGTGACTTCTTTTGAAACATCTAATAAAAAACACTGTTACAACACATTTTCATTGGAAACTTGACAAATAGTCCAGATGCGATAGCGGAAAAATATTAATTTTTTTTTAAACTTCTTGAAAGCTGAGAAATTTACTAAGACAAGACTGTTGTAAAAGTCAGAACAGTCAGTGCAGCTTTTTTAGCTCGGACGGACACTACCACTAAGTTTCAAACTGAATGAAATTTTGTGGGATTGAAAAATGTTCGACAAAGTCCATAAGAATATGCACTTGCCGAACCGAATGTAACGTAGTCATATTACGTGACTCGTGAGAGGGGGGAGGGGGTCTTTAATAATAATAATCAGGTTAGTAACCGGAGGGGGCTTAGGTTTTCGTTGCGCAGTCAATATCCTTTAGAGAAATCTCATCCTTTTTGCAAAAAACGATTCGAAACCGCATTTATAAATTACTACGTGAAATCTGGAGGGGGACATATACTACGGATGATAGCCGAGGGGGGGTAAAAATTGGTAATAAATGGGTCACGTAGAATGGGTACGTCCTCTACCCAAAGAGAATAAAAGGTCATATAGTGATCGGTATTTATTCTGTCGAAAGCGCCAGGCGAACGATTCAGATCTCATTAGATCGCGTCAGCACGCCGTAGACAGTTCCGATAGAATACATATCAACTCTACTTGCTGCCTTTACATAGCGTTTTATGAATGACTACAAACAGTGTAGTGAACGCCATCTGTAGATTCAAAAATGCCCGACACAGTCCATACGGATATGGACTAGTCGAATTAATATCAAGTAGTGTGTATTATTTATTCTCGCATGAGTAGGTGCCCTTTTAAAGTCCAATAAAATATGAATTAATAGCAAAAATAAAACGTGAAACAAAAAAAAAAGAAGCAGCACTCATTATGCGCCACCTCGTCGAGCCGAATAAATCTGCTTTGTATGGCTACTTACTGCCTACTTAGGTATTTAATAGCTACTTGCACTCGTTTTAATTACACACTATTAGCGTTGACATTTGCCGCTTTAAGGGAACCGAACAACAAACCAGCCTGCTCTCACAACTGCGTTGCGATTCCTTGGGCAATAAACCGTAATTAATTACACTAAAGAGCCATGTATCATAAGCAGGGAACGAATCAAATGCACTGTCATATTTAATTACTTACCGTGTAAGTGTGTGTATATATACATTTACGAGACTTTATATGTATTTCTCTGTGTTATATTACACTAGGTAAAACTTTGATTTGTAAATGACTCAGTTGATGACGCAATTTTCGGATTTCCGCTTCAATTTAGAATTGGATTTTCACTCACGTCTGTACGTATATATATTAATAGAACTTCAATTCAACTGAACCGTGGTTGAGATCTAAACCATAGTCAACATCTCCTGGACAGGCTGCGCTGCCTGGTGATCACATACGAACTAGAGCCAGGGGTGTTTGTTGGCATGATAATTCATAGCCAAAATAAATAAAAACATAATTCTTATTTATTTATATTTGATTATTTAAGTGGTTAGAAACACAATTTTTGAGTGAAATTTACTAATTAATAATGGATTTTGATACTATAAAGAATTCTGAAGTAAGGTTTTTAAAAAAAGAAATGTGCCTACTACAAGTAAAGAATATTGTAGAATTAACGCGATTAGTGCAGAAAATGCAAATTTTCGAGATTAAGGAGTCGATTCAACAAATTCAAGAACTTAATTTACAAATAAAAACACTTTAATTACCTGTAATAAAATAAATTTCGGAGACAACTTTAAACAATATCACAGCTGAGAGTAGTTACATTAATAGCGCCATGAACCACTTACCAATAGCGCTTGTACAAAATGAAGATAAAAGACAGTTATTTGAACTAAGGAAAGTAAATATGTACTGAAATCAGTTTGTAACACAAAACGCATGCGTATTAAGATAAATATGCTCCTTGATTGTTAATTTAAATTGTCAAAAATCAAATCAGTGTCGATTCGTATCATCGTCCTATTGAGGTGTGTGTAAAAATGAAGAGATATTAGAAAAAATCGGAGAACAGAGTACTGGAATAGGGATAAAACTGAAAGGCGCCCGGCACAGCAGCCAAGGCGCTCATGGCTCGCATAAGCCAACCGTGTAGCATTTATATTCTCACTCATTCGTGCAAGTGCATGACAATTACATTACGGCAAAAAAGAAAAGGTTAGAAGCATTCGCAATGTGGTGTTACAGGCGAATGATGAGGATATAGTGGAGTTAGAAATGAACAGGTATTAGAAAGAGTAGAAGAACAGAGGACTCTAAATAAGTCAATAATAAATAGGCGACATAGGTTGGTAGGACACCTTCTCGAGCATAAAGGTCTAGTCAGAGACATATTAGAGGCAGAAACAGGAGTTAGGAGGGGTAGAGGTAGACCTAAATTAAATTACTGTTCGCAAACAGTTAAAGATGTGGGTTGTTCTAGTTTTAGGGAAATGCGAAGATTAGCTCAGGATAGGAAGGAGTGGGGTACGTGCGCAACCAGTCTGAGGACTGACGACCTTATGATGACGAAATCAACTTGTTCTGCTGTGGATTCTGGACTGCGATTGGATTTTTCTCTGCTAAGTTCTTTTCCGATGGAGTCTAAGGTTCAGGCTGGCACTCTTTCTTCAAATGTATTTACCTTGACATTTTAAATGATTTATTTAAACATGTTTTCTCATTGTTTTGATGAATTTGTGCTTTGATTTTCTTGGATTTTTTGGTTTGCATCGTTTCATTTGTGTTGTTGAAATACTTTCTAAAACAACATTTGTTTGGGTCCATTATTAGATCACGCCTTGTACGACAGTCTAGCCGGCCCGGGTTGATTACTCTGCAGTATGACTAAGAATATTTATTGAGTGATTTATATTACGTGCAATTGAATGCTACTAAATTAATGTGTGACAATCTACGAGCAATTTCAATCATAAAAAACTTGAATCAATCAAATGTAGTAAATACATAGAAACTCGACTTCTTTGTTTTTTACAGCAATGGTATATGCTAGAAGGGCAAAATTGAAACAATTCTTGTAGCAATTCATGAATAGAGTCCTAATCCTTTGTCTAAACCTTTACTGAAAGAAGGGTTTCTGGATTTTATCGGAGGTTGGAGATTGTTGCGTTTTATCGCTCTTTCCTCTGTAATTTAAGCAATAGAGAGTATGAGTGTCTCATGCTTTGTAGTTAAAAAACAAGTTTAACGTAATTGTTTAAGTAAATAAATTAATGCAACTTTCATATTTCTCCTTTCTGAATGTGAGATGTTTGTCTTACCACCTCCGGGATCAAAAGGAATCAAAAATTAAAAGTCTCCCCATCTTAGACATCCGCAGTTAAAATAGGTGTATTTTGCATTCAACTACAACTATCAATGGAAGACTAAGGGCTACCCTCTAACAAATATTTTATGGAATATTTTGACAACATTATACTCTAGTTTGTAATAAGATTATCTATTTATTGTATGTGTAAATTTGACTACAAAATTGTAGTGATAAATTGTAGGAATAGCATTCAGACAAATTCCTTGCATCATGAATAACATATAAGAAATACTTCAGTACCAGAAAATACCCACCAGATGGCGATACATTGTCTCCATGTGGATGTTAACATAAGTTCTCTTATGAGATCTAATAAGATCGAAATCGCTATCTGTCTGCCGCATATCTGGTAGTTGTAATAAATTTCTGACTAAAAACTTAAATGTTTTTATATACATACGAGGGTGGATTGATAAGTTTCCGGCCTAACCAAGAGATGACGCCACTAGGCCTACCTTGAGGTGACATTCTATAGTACCATCCTTGGATAGCTTGTAGCTATAGTTTCAGCCCGATCTCCTTGCTAG
>NW_020442467.1:2084804-2092247 GCF_000699045.2 Agrilus planipennis
TCAGACGACGATTTGTGACATTTATAGGAAACTATCGCGAAGCGTTTCTGAACAATAGTCCACTGAAGTACTCGAGGTACATACTACCTCTAAGCGAGAAAGTAGATAAGATTGATGGCCAAATTCGCCTTTACAGGGTGTGATACAAATGTTCGTAACATTTTCGGAGACCTATATTGAAGTATTTATTAGAGATAGTCCACCTAAGAACATGCGGTAGCCACTGCTCCTTTATGATAGGAGGACCAAACAGATATCCTAAATGGTCTTGAACGGCGTGAGACGACGATTTGAGACATTTTCATTAATCTATAATGAAGCGTTTCTGCACTATCGTCCACCAAAATACTCGAGGTGCTAACTGTCTCTATACGAGGAAGGAGAAAAAAATGGCAGGTCTGGATCGCCTTTACACGCCGTGATACGACGATCTATGCCATTTTCTGGAACAAATATAGAAGTATTTCTGAGTGAAAGTCCACCAAATAGCATGAGGCCGCTGCTGCTCCAATAAGTGGTAGGAGGACCGAATGGATAGCCCATATCGCCTATGAACGGTGTTAAACGACAATTTATAGTGCACCAAAGGGCATGAGGCAGCTACTGCTTCTATTCGTGATAGGTGGACCAAATAGATGGACTAAATTATCTTGAACGGTGTGAGACGACGATTTATGACATTTTTAGGAATCTATCGCGAAGCTTTTCTGAGCGATAGTCCACCAAAATACCCGAGGTACCTTCTGCCTCTAAGCGAGAAATTATATAAAATTTATGGCAGAAGTCGCCTTTAGAGGGAGTGATACAATGATTTTTACCATTCTTGGAAACCTATGTTGAAGAATTTATTAGAGATAGTCCACCAAAGAACATGAGGTATCTACTGCTTTATTACGTGATTGGGGCACCCAATCGATAGCATAAATCATCTTTGAACTGTGTCAGACGACGATTTGTGACATTTATAGGAAGCTATCGCGAAGCGTTTCTGAACAATAGTCCACTGAAGTACTCGAGGTACATACTACCTCCAAGCGAGAAAGTAGATTAGATTTATGGCCAATTTCGCCTTTACAGGGTGTGATACAATGATTCATAACATTTTCGGGGACCTATATTGAAGTATTTATTAGAGATAGTCCACCAAAGAACATGAGGTTGCTACTGCTTCTATTTGTGACAGGAGGACCAAATAGGTAGGCTAAATGGTCTTGAACGGTGTGAGACGACGATTTGTGACCTTTTTAGGAATCTATCATGAAGCGTTTATGAACGATCGTCCCCTAAAATACTCGAGGTACCTACTGCCTCTATGCGACAAAGTAAATAAAATGGTTGGCAAAAATCGACATTACAGGGTGTGATACAATGATTTTTACCATTCTGGAGAACCTACATTGAAGTACATATTAGAGATAGTCCACCAAAGAACATGAGATAGCTACTGCTTCTATACGTGATAAAGGGACCAAATGGATAGCATAAATCGTCTTTGAATTGTGTGAGACGACGGTTTGTGACATTTTTAGGAAACTATCGCGAAGCGTTTCTGAACAATAGTCCACTGAAATGCTCGAGGTACATACCGCCTGTAAGCGAGAAAGTTGATTAAATGAATGGCCAAATTCGCCTTTACAGGGTGGGATACAATGATTCATACCATTTTCGGGAACGTATTTTGCAGTATTTATTAGATATAATCCACCACAGAACATGAGGTAGCTACTGCTTCTATACGTGATAGGAGGACCTAACGGACAACCTAAATCGTCTTTGAACGATGTGGGACGACGAATTGTGACATTTTTAGGAATCTATCCCAAAGCGTTTCTGAACGACAGTAGACCAGAATACTCGAGGTACCTACTGCCTCAAAGCGAGAAAGTGTATAAAATGTATGGCAAAAATCGCGTTTAGAGGGAGTGATACTGTCTTGTCCATATTGTTAAAATAGTCGTAGTCTAAAAGTAAACACAAATTATGTTCAATACAGTTATTACATTTATTAGGTATACTTAAGTTATAAAATTCCTTAGAAATATTTCTCTATTGTTAGAGCACGTTCAATTTGGAAATACCATCATAAACACAAATAGCATTGCAATAAAATTGTACCCTCTGGGTCAACAACATCAACAGCAAGTTTACAAGCGAGGGGCTAGTTTTCACCCCCGTATTTCTAGATAAATAAGTAGGTACCGCCTACCTATTGTCAGTAAATAGATAAATATAGTAGTTTTTAAGATTTGTACATCAGAATTCATATAACAACCATCAAACATTCATAACATTATTCTTCAAACATTTTATTCGTTCAGCTTTTCATATTACATTTCAATCATTTTTTATATTAACATATTACAGTAACTCCTGCATTTATTTATATTTAGTTAGTTTGTTATTAAATAATTAAAAAGTAACAAACAGTTTTTTTTAACTCACATCACTTCGAACTACTCTAGTGTTAGTGATAACATTAGAAGTGTAAACAGCTGGTTTGCACGATTTTACACCTACTTTTAATTCTCACGGTAAGTTCGGCATTATTTTAGGTTTAAGTATCATTTTGTCTAATAATTTTGTATGTTTGTAGATTAAGAGGCAAATTTAATTTTTAATTTAGATTTTAGGTAATCTTGAACAATCAAACACCGCGTACGAAATGTTTGAGGTAAGTACGCTAATGCTAAACACAAAATCCGGCCAATTATAGAAAAAAAAATTATGTAAGGCGTAGCACACATTAGTGATTGTTTCGTCACTCTGATCAAGTCTATTGTTCATTATTAAATAAATATCAGTAAGGTTACTTTTCCTCAGCGGGGTCCGGTAACATGCACATAACGGAACTGTCACCCGTCCGTACGTGTAATAAATTCCCGTGTGCGAGTTGAATTTTTTGAACAAAGTGTAACACCCTTCAAGCATTAAATTTATTATTTATAATTACGAAAATGCGGATGAAGGTATTTGTAGGACTTTTCTATACTAAGTCGTATTTTTCAAAAAAAGATACCGCCCTTTGATTATCGCATTTACTAAAACCTCTATTTTCGATTCTCAACTTAGATACGCGTGAAATATATATCTCTATGTTGTTGCACAATTGGATAAAAAGGGACATGCCTCACCATCATACCTGTTTCGGCACAAGACTATTGCCGTCACTTTGTATATATATTTTTAAATGTAGGCAGGTAGTAGTATAGTTTTGTAAATATTTTTGTACAGCATCGTACGGTCATAGTTATTGTATTATATCATTGCAGGTCGTTAAAATATGTAGGAAAACCTAGATTTAGGGAAATAAGTGTAAATACCAACCATAAGTTGATGGCTTCGACCACTGTACCCTTCAGGTAATTGTTATTACTCGGAAACCTCTGAAATCTGGTTTGCTTCAATAAAAAACTTTAAACTTTTGGTTGTTTCATTCCCACCAGCCAGTAATGCTGGTGTGCGGACAGTCCCTCCGGACTACGCCGGAAGGTAGGGCGGAAGGCCCTCTTCAGCCTGTTTTCAGGAATCGTGGGAATGGGTGGGTGGTGGTTCGAGTGAGAAAGATGAGACGGACGAAATGAAGACAGAAGAGAAAGAAAGATTATCTATGGAATATTACTGTCCCAGCATTTGCCTAAGTGATCCAAGGAAACCACAGAAAAACTTGGATCAAGGCAGACGGACCCGGAATCAAACCGGCGTCCTCCCGAAGTCCTCCCGAAGTCTAAACCTCTAGGCCATGCCGCTCGGTTTGCTTCAATATCAGTGTATAAGTAATGTATATACATCAATACATAATTTGTTAATATAGGTAACTAACGCATAGTTAGCATACCTAATTTTGAGTAAATAAGGTTTGAGCAGCTCTCACCCTGCTTTCTTCCATTTTTGAAGATAATATAAAAACAAATTTTGGACGAAAGAGAAGTCCATTCTTGATTAGCTCAGACATTGGTTCTCTAAAACTAGTATTCAAATAAGTCTGTTCTTTGACTAGCTGAGGCAATTCCTCCTAAACAGTAATTTAATTATATTAATTTCTAAGTGTGTGTAAATAAATAGTTTCTTATGATCGTGTTTGTTTACTGTAAACTTAGTGGTCCTTCGAGTTTTTAAGTGGTACAGCAGTACATCCGTTGTGGTAGTTAACCTATCTAGCCTACTTCTTATTGACTTCTTTAGAGTCCTCTGTTTCCTACTCTTTCTAATGCCTGTTCATTTCTAACCTTCTCTATCCACAATATCCTCATTATTCGCCTGTAACACCACATTGCGAAAGCTTCTAATCTTTTCTTTTTCGCCGTAATGTAATTGTCATGCACTTGCACGAATGAGTGAGAATATAAATGCTACATGAGCGCCTTGGTTGCTGTGCCGAGCGCTTTCAGTTTTATCACTACTCCACGGCCGGCTGTAATGCGACATGCGATAGTTGGACAAAAAAATTTAATGCAATGTAATAAAAGTTTCACTTTAAAAAGCACTAAAATGATACTTGCAACGAAATTACAGAAGTTAATATTAAACTAGTCATATATAAGGTGATATATTTGTGCATGTGCTTTGTAGAAAAGGATACTCTCTTAACTATCTACAAATTTTCTGTTGATGATGTATGGATTTTTAATTTTATTGCAGATTTTCTTATGACCAAAAGTAGTACTTAACGATGAGTTCAAAATCATGTTTACAGATAAGAAGGTTGTTTCTATAAAAAAAACCTAACACATATTAGTAATTTATTTATCACTTTATATCATTTGTTCAGTAAAATATCTACACATTACCGTAAAAATATAATAAAACATGCTTTGTAACAATTCTAGAAAATATAACAATTGCAATCGACCCAGAATATTGTAACAACAAAACAAACGCGGTAATTTATTGCTTTTCATTGTGCAGAAATGGAAACAATACAGATCCGGAATGCACGGTTTATGGAAAGATTAATAACTGCCGCACCAGTTGTACGTTGTTCTCTTTTTGAAAGATTTTTACTTTTATGCTTATTAATCACTTAATATTATTAAATGCTTTGGTGTTATAACATGACCTTTCTTTAACCGGATTCTTTTAGCACCTCATTAATAATAATTATTGCAAATCGCGCTGTTGTTGCTTATTAATANGAGATTATGTTGAGAAATAAAAAAAAAAAATTTTTAAAAACCTTGTTTTTCTTGGTCAGGCCGGAAACTTATCAATCCACCCTCGTATATATATGTAGGCTGCGTTATCGATTCAGTGGGACTTATTGAAATACATTAGCAGGGCCTTGTCTACCGCTTGAAATACTTTATCTCAGCAAACATTCACTAAATAACGAATATAAAACCTCTATTTGGACATCACATGACATATACGATGCATGTAGAGAGACAAACAGTTTATAGGAATAAGAATAACTATAGTATTGTCTTCGTTTTTCCTGCAAGTTGTACTTGTTTCTATATTTATCATACCATTTACTATTTATAATTAAAATTTCGGCGATTATAGAAATTTGGTCTACAGTTTTTTAACAGTTTGTCTACCATCTTAACCCCTTGTGGGATATGGTGGATGGTTTTCTCGTATTCGTGCCCCCACTCAAATTCCAATCTCGCACTGTTTGAAAGGCGTTTTTGTGGATAAATTAAATGTCTTGTTCTGGTATATAATTACCAATAAACTAATTTAAATCACCTCTCGTAGCTAAGTGATGGAGCAATGGTGCGTAATGTCAGGGATTTGAGTTCAATTCCCGACGAGGGCGTAACTGAAGCAACAATTTTACATCATTAATTTGAGGTTAGGTTAGGTTAGGTTATTATAAATATTAAACTAATTCATTTTAATGTATTGAAATTAATCCTTTAAAAGTCTTCTAAATGTCTCATTATTCATCATCATAAGGTCATCAGTACTAAGACTGGTTGGACACGCACTTCCGCTCTTGAGCTAATCTTCGCATTTCATTAAAATTAGAACAACCTACATCCTTAACAGTTTGCGAACAGTAACCTAATCTAGGTCTACTTCTGCCCCTCCTAACTCCCATCTCTGCCTCTAATATGTCTCTGACTAGACCTTCATGCCTGAGAAGGTGTCCTACCAACCTATCTCGCGTATTTTTTATTGACTACCAAAGAGTCCTCCGTTCTCCTATTCTTTTTAATACCTCTTCATCTCTAACCTTAACAATGATTAGACATTGGGTTGACAATTCTGTGACGTAGGTATTTATCGCCGTTGTTGCTGCTGTTACCTCTGGTAGCCTAGTAGCAGAGCTGTAAAGCTAGGGAATTGGGTTCGATTCTAGGCTAGGACGTGACAGCAGCAACAAGTTTTCTGTGGTGTTAAAAAATTAATTCAAAAATTATTTCATTCTAATAATAATTTCAAGTTCTGGATTTATAATATCCAGTCCACCTGAGTAGACATTTTATGAGAATAGTAAGCGGACAAAAATTATACTCAACAATAGCTTGCCGATTTCCTTCTTTTATGAATGTATAGGTGTAAAAACCTAAAAAATTAAAAACCACATAGTGCAAATGCATTAATAATGAAGAGCAAAGCATACGGTTTTATTAACGTCTGATAAACAAGGCAAGAGTAATTAAAACAAAAGCATAAGTTTCATAAGCATTGAATATTTATAAATATACTTAATATCGACGTATTTTCTCACGATATACGGTTTACTTTGTAATGCCTCGATTCCCATGCAGGATGATCTGCATTTATCAAATGATAAACGATAGGAAGATGAATGTGCTCTAAATTATATCGATAATTATGATTAGCATGGAGGAAGCAGAATTACTTTTATTTAGAGACGTACGTGATTACAATTTATATAATATCTACTTTATACTAACCTAGCACATTTTATGTAGAAAATAATATTTATTTTATCTTAACCGCCTTTTACTTTTACCCTTTTAATAAGGGTTGCCACCCGTACTTTATTATAAAGTATTGTATTCTATTTCGGCTGGGCGTACGTTATACTTACAAGACACATAAAGTACGCAAAAATACTTTATTTAAGGCCTTAAGTAAACATCGTAATTTTGTAAGCGATTGTTCGAAATTCAGAGTACTTTTATATCAATAATATTGCACAAGAAGTGGCATGCCATATTTACGGAACAACCAAATCCCAAATCTGTTCAAAGTAGTGTCACTTTTGCTGTCCGTTCCGGCCACTTCAGCATTTACAGGAAGAGTATTCTCTGTTATGAACGCAGTGGCGGGACGACAGGAATAAAGCTTCATTAAAACTAATTAAAAATGAACTTTTGGTTTACTTAAATCTTTGTTTGCCATGTTTAGAGGCTATTAATGTATTTAAGAGCGACAGCAATTTGTTACTGGCTGCTAGGTGTAACAAAAAATATGTTTTTAAAAACAAAAAATAAAATACTTTATTTTTATGCTGAGTACTTTTTTTTT
>NW_020442467.1:2093928-2105416 GCF_000699045.2 Agrilus planipennis
GCCGGAAGGTAGGGCGGAAGGCCCTCTTCAGCCTGCTTTCAGGAATCGTGGGAATGGGTGGGTGGTGGTTCGAGTGAGAAAGATGAGACGGACGAAATGAAGACAGAAGAGAAAGAAAGATTATCTATGGAATATTACTGTCCCAGCATTTGCCTAAGTGATCCAAGGAAACCACAGAAAAACTTGGATCAAGGCAGACGGACCCGGAATCAAACCGGCGTCCTCCCGAAGTCCTCCCGAAGTCTAAACCTCTAGGCCATGCCGCTCGGTTTGCTTCAATATCAGTGTATAAGTAATGTATATACATCAATACATAATTTGTTAATATAGGTAACTAACGCATAGTTAGCATACCTAATTTTGAGTAAATAAGGTTTGAGCAGCTCTCACCCTGCTTTCTTCCATTTTTGAAGATAATATAAAAACAAATTTTGGACGAAAGAGAAGTCCATTCTTGATTAGCTCAGACATTGGTTCTCTAAAACTAGTATTCAAATAAGTCTGTTCTTTGACTAGCTGAGGCAATTCCTCCTAAACAGTAATTTAATTATATTAATTTCTAAGTGTGTGTAAATAAATAGTTTCTTATGATCGTGTTTGTTTACTGTAAACTTAGTGGTCCTTCGAGTTTTTAAGTGGTACAGCAGTACATCCGTTGTGGTAGTTAACCTATCTAGCCTACTTCTTATTGACTTCTTTAGAGTCCTCTGTTTCCTACTCTTTCTAATGCCTGTTCATTTCTAACCTTCTCTATCCACAATATCCTCATTATTCGCCTGTAACACCACATTGCGAAAGCTTCTAATCTTTTCTTTTTCGCCGTAATGTAATTGTCATGCACTTGCACGAATGAGTGAGAATATAAATGCTACATGAGCGCCTTGGTTGCTGTGCCGAGCGCTTTCAGTTTTATCACTACTCCACGGCCGGCTGTAATGCGACATGCGATAGTTGGACAAAAAAATTTAATGCAATGTAATAAAAGTTTCACTTTAAAAAGCACTAAAATGATACTTGCAACGAAATTACAGAAGTTAATATTAAACTAGTCATATATAAGGTGATATATTTGTGCATGTGCTTTGTAGAAAAGGATACTCTCTTAACTATCTACAAATTTTCTGTTGATGATGTATGGATTTTTAATTTTATTGCAGATTTTCTTATGACCAAAAGTAGTACTTAACGATGAGTTCAAAATCATGTTTACAGATAAGAAGGTTGTTTCTATAAAAAAAACCTAACACATATTAGTAATTTATTTATCACTTTATATCATTTGTTCAGTAAAATATCTACACATTACCGTAAAAATATAATAAAACATGCTTTGTAACAATTCTAGAAAATATAACAATTGCAATCGACCCAGAATATTGTAACAACAAAACAAACGCGGTAATTTATTGCTTTTCATTGTGCAGAAATGGAAACAATACAGATCCGGAATGCACGGTTTATGGAAAGATTAATAACTGCCGCACCAGTTGTACGTTGTTCTCTTTTTGAAAGATTTTTACTTTTATGCTTATTAATCACTTAATATTATTAAATGCTTTGGTGTTATAACATGACCTTTCTTTAACCGGATTCTTTTAGCACCTCATTAATAATAATTATTGCAAATCGCGCTGTTGTTGCTTATTAATATCAATGCAGTTAGTTGAAGTGTTTGCTTCCATAGAAAATTATGAAGTAAATCGTAGTTTGTAGGTGCACAGGGTTTTTTATGAACAGGCAGAGGGCGTGGATAATACTATAAATCTAGGTTATCGCAGTCGTAACATCCCTATTTGGGAGTGTAATTTGTTTTCTGAAATATCTCGGTAACTGCAAGTCTTATAAAAAAATTTACACCTACCTATTTTGTAACGAATGAAGTAGTCCACAACTTTTCTTTTTCGCGAAGGGTTAATAATAGAAGCTTCATCAGCTCCTAAACCTAGTAAACAAAAGACTGTCTAATATGGTTACTGTTATTATTCTTAGTTAATCTTTAAACATCTTTGACATCTATTTGAAAATATCATCCTTCTCCAAGTGAATTCAGTCTAGTATTTTACGAAGTGTTTTGAGTTGCTGCAATCTTTTTCATTTTGTTTACAGACAGACGTTGTTTTACACGAGAAGGATTTTTTTTTTAACAATGGTTTTCGCTAAATGTGGAAATTTTTGGAGGTTCGCTGTAAGGACCGTTCGTTCTGCCTGCGCGTTTAAATGGCGCGACTAATTTGACTTTTTTGCAAAACACTATCGAATGTATTTGAAGATATACCGTTACACCTATGTGGACGTTACTACGTTTTACATGATGGCGTACCCCTCACATTGCAAGACAACTGTGTGAGTTTGTTGACGACCAGTTCCCTGGACGGTAGATTGAATTCTTTGTATGAGGCTGTATGAAACAGTGCATATATCAAACCGCAGTACGCAGCTGTAATGATTTGTACGGCTGCATGATGATCGCTGCAAATGAAACACGTCAAATGCTGGATGTTTTCGGGCGACTCGCTTTTCTGCAGTAAACGTATCCAAGCCGGTCCTTCTAGCAGTCGATCCTAATTTCAAACAATTTTTTGTAGTGCCCGTAAGTGTATAGGTAGGCTTAGTGGTGTTGTTCTTAGAACCGATAACTCCTGGATAAGTAGGTACGTGGTAAGTTCATTTACAAGCAAAAATCAGTCAATAATTAAGTTTTTCAAGTGGGATCATAGGGTTATTGGAGAACCGTTCACAAAAAAAGGTAACGCGCCTGGAAATACCTCGATGGCGATGTAAAAAATTTGCTTTAATAAAATTACGATTATCCAGATGATACTTATTTACCTACGAATATTTATGTAACCTGCATTTTTTCTTATATTTTACATAATGGTGTATGCTATCAGCGATGAACAAATGTACATTTATCTTTGTACTAAGCGTCTAAACGTAGTGTAGTTGTAAATTGTTTGTTTATCTTGGACGGTTGGTAGCCAGTCTTGCTTACATTCTCCATTGATGTAGCTGTGTCAGATGAGTATTCGGTACACGCCTATATTTCCAATTCACGCACAGGACCGATTTCGAATTGTAATTGTTGTTGGTGTTTTTTTTTTGCAAAATTTTGTTGTACTTAATCACACTCCTGAAATCACCATACGATTCCTTATTGCATTAAATTTTGCACCCTTCAAAGCTCCGCACTTATTCCTGTTACACCCTGAACAGCCTCTGTATACCCTAAGAGTCCACTCTAAATGATAGTTAAAAATTTTTTGATATCGGATAAGTTTTGGATATTAACTGTTATATCCAAACTTACAAATTTAATCTCTTCCTAATATTACTTTAGACTTCACTTACGATATACGAAACCCTTTATCACTTCCAGGTCGCCAGTTGTCAGTACCAGACTATCGCCTGAGTTTGAGGAAGACTTGGAGGTATCTAGTGTGACCGAAAACGAAACGTCAGCAACAGTCTAATCTAGAGGTTAGCTGTTAGTTAAATTCAATTAAAATTGCCAATCGATTTCAACCCTTTATGTATTACAACAGATAAGTTTTACAAGCATTACGTTTGGAGGGTAAAGGAAGAGTGTTAAACTTACGTTTTATCATTTGAGGGAAGCAGAAGTGTACAATTTTCTTATTTTCCTTACGAAGAGTGGGTGAGGATTGTAGTAGGTACCCTTTATATTACCACCACCTCCATGCAATGAAATTTTATTCCCGGTGAATTTCACACCTCTCCAAACTTTATGTTGTTACATTACTTGTTCTGCAATATGTGAGAATCGTTATTTAGTTGTAGTTATGGTGAATGAGTCTCCTCACCAACTTTATTTTTTTTTTTTTTTTGGAATTTAATACATTCTTTTTTAATTACGCCAAATGTCATTTAGGTGGGACAACAATGCATTATATTATTATATTACCACACGGTGTTCGTCTTTAAAATTAAGGTAACCTGCATATGATCCCATTAAAAATGGGAAACTGCCGAAAGCCTTAACAAAAAATTTGTGGTTCTCACCACAGGGGGCCGGGGTAGCTCCATCGACATGAGTATCGACGATTAGGGAATGGTGGCGATCCCATGAATTTGAGATGGTTTACTAGTGCGAAAAGTAACTCGACTGGGAACGAGGTTCATCCCTCGAACATCTGACTAGTGGAGGAAACTGGTACTACTTGAGGCCCAGGTTCCCCAAATGGAAAATCCTCCTGCATGCATTATTGGAACGAAGTTGTCAGACGATTTTCTGCTGATGTTGAACTCCAAAAGTCAACTACAATTGACGTTTTACAAACCATGTGGATCGTCGACAAAGCTTGGAATCTAGTCACTAAAAGGACCATTGCAAACTACTTCAAGAAAAGTGGGTTTAAAGTAACACGCAAAGATGAGGAAGACGACTTACCACTCACAGAACTTGCTAGGACCTGGCAAAGAGTTCAAGAAGTACTGCACTCTCAAGAGATTGAGTTCGAAGACTTCGTTACCATTGATAATGGTTTAACCGTCTGTGGAGAACTAACTGATTGTCACATCTGCATTGTCGGTTACTTATGCAGAAGCGGGTGAAGGTATGGAAGAAGAGGGTGAAATTGATGAACATGACTTTACAATAAAAGATGCTCATAATGCTTTAAATATAATAAAATCTGTGTTTCCCAAAAAGGGAGGTTTTAGCGATGATGAAGTCAAATCCATCACGAAATTTAATTGCGCTTTGGATGTGACAACTCTTTTTCTAATCTAGATGAACAAAATTAAGATTAAGCTACCATAACCACATTTTTAATTTACCTCTTTATAACAAATTTTAGACCAACCTAACATCAATATAACAAACCTCAGTTTAACGAATTACTTGATATAACGAATATTTACTTGTTCCCTTCC
This sequence comes from Agrilus planipennis, assembly GCF_000699045.2. Lineage (NCBI taxonomy): Eukaryota > Metazoa > Arthropoda > Insecta > Coleoptera > Buprestidae > Agrilus > Agrilus planipennis. The sequence continues at coordinate 2,098,822 of NW_020442467.1, forward strand.
GATTTGTTATATCGAGGTTGCACTGTATTTTTATACTACTTAACCTTTGTGGTGGGGTGAATATAGTGTTGCTAGTCGCACAAACCTATAAGTGGTGCTACAAAAATTCACAGTTTTCCAAATATTTGCAAAAAATTCGTTGTACGCAACCTTTGGCATTCGCGGTCATATATGAAGAGAACATAGAATCGATGAGGAATGAGGAACTCATATATCGTTTAGGAGCCCATTCTTCATTTTGTCAGTACCTCATTTTTAGTACTACCTTGTACTAATAATAACCACATAAGAAGTGCCTGAAGCACTTATCTTGTTATGGCTTCAGGAGCTAGATACTTTCTTTCTTCATTACTTCCACAATTTCCTTTTATGGATCTTCATGAAGTTATTACGTATTTAGATTTCACCATCTACTATCGAATAAATGCGCATTTTCGCTTTAACCAACCATTTTCTATATGATAAAGATGACATGACTTGCTAGAAATCCTTAAAGCTTTACTGAACTACTATTGTAACCTTTAAATTGCTCAGTGATTCTTAAGCGATAACTTCCATGCGTACATATAAGTTAGCCGCGGTAACGGCTAGTTTCAAGTATTAGGAAGTCAGTCAACAGCTTATTTGAAATGGTCGAGTAAAGCAGTATCAACGTTCCTAACAAACTATGCACTTACAAACAGGCGTAAGAAGTAGGAATTTGTACACCGGTAGACCATTATAAATAAAAATAATAAAAGCGAAAACGAGAATTCTGACCACTACCCAACTCAGTTCTTGGTATTGTGGCAATTAACATCTATCATACAGACAAGAAAGTGGCGGCGTATTATTACATATGTATGCACATTTATGGACTACTTCGTACCTTGTTGGAATGTCCACGAATACCTACAGGCCGTGCGCGTATTCACAAGCACACGAAATTTGTATAGTCTAATGTAACAATGTTGCCAACACCAAATATGAGAGCGGTCGCTGCCAAGGCAGATATCTCGAGAAAGGAGCTGCCATTTACAAATATCTTAACTATACGTAATAAGTTTTTTATTCAATTAAATAAAAGCGGTAAATCTAAAGCTGTTACGTATATAGCAAGGTGAACAGTTTCCCTTCGTCAAATTTGTCGATGGTCATCTTTTCGTTATTCTGTCCTGCATACAGCTTGGACTGATTGAGTCAGGCACGCAGTGCGAATTATTGATATCTACCTAAAAAACAACTTAAAAACTTTTAGGTGTTTACATTCCCACCAGCCACTAAAGCTGGTGGGCGGGCAGTTCCTCCGGGCTATGCCGGAAGGTAGGGCGGAAGACCCTCTTCAGCCTCATTTCAGGAATCGTGGGAATGGGTGGGTGGCGGTTTGGTTGAGAAAAATCAGACGGATAAAATGAAGACAGAAGAGAATGAAAGATTATCTGTGGAATATTACTGCCCCAGCATTTGCCTAAGTGATCTAAGGAAACTACCGAAAAACTTGGACCAAGGCAGACAGACCCGGAATCGAACGGGCGTTCTCCCGAATGCTAAGCAATGGTCCAGACTTCTATTCCATGCCGCTCGATTGGTATCTACCACTGCATGCGTTCTATTACATCAGCGAAAACAGTACGATCATTTCAATTCGGGCTATACCTGCATTATGTCATTCCTGTAAAGAAAATCACCGCAAAAACACTTGTTTTGTGTTGCATTTTCCTACCGTACCATTACGAGTTTGTTGACCATGATCCAGGATTATTTTTCCTCCGTCGGTTTTCCGAGAATTTCTGCGTGTGGAATCTTCAGGGAATCTGTCGAGAGCGTAAAGTTTTTCGTTGCGGCTGTGCTAATCCTGAGACTGTATTGATAAGCGATGTAGGTTCCGAAAATTTAAATGTTTGTTCCTTTCTATTATTTTAAATAAATATCTGGAAAATGATTACGCTTCTTAGTATATCCTTATATTTCACGTAGTAATACTCTTAAAAAGGTGAAAAACTGTCCTTTTAAATACAAGAAATCCAAGATAAAATTATAATTCGGGCTAAAAGGTCGTGGCCAAATTGAATTGTTAGGCCTAGACGTATCGTCGGCAGTTGTGACTGGTATCTTTAGTGTTTCTGATAAAGTAGATGATTTCTCCACAACCAAGCCTTCGATGTATAACGTCGAAAACATATACATTTACTTGTTTATTTTTTCCAATTCCCGATGCTGTTGTCCAACGAGCCATATAAATTAATCAAATACAAGGAAGTTGCTGGTGTCACCTCTTGTAGCTCATTGGTAGAGTATTGGTGCGTAAAACCAGGGGTCCAGGTTTGTAGAAAGTTAATTCCACTTAATATTTAATATTAAATGCAAGGAAATTTGGAGTCACCATTAAACCTCGTTTAAAGCACATATATGTCGCACTTGTTGAAATATTTATAAAAACTAAGAATTACTACAAACAGCGTGGTGAACGCCATTTGCAGAAAATTTCTGCATATTTTGAGGTTCAAAGTTGTTCGACAAAGTCTACTTATAGATATCGTCTTGTGGAATTGAATCCACGACGTAGATAGCTCTACGTGGCAGGCACAACATTACCAAGCAGAACAAAAAGTACATAGTGCATGCCGTAGGCACAGTTTCAACAAAATAACTCTACCTGCTGCCTTTAGATATCTTTTGATGAATTACTATAAACAGCTTAGTGAGCACCATCTATAGAATATTACTACATTTTGGGGGACTTAAAAATATTTGAGATCGTCCATATGAATATCGACTGAAACTGCGACGAAGATACTCCTATGGAGTAGACACCTAACCAAACAGAACAAAAAGTTCATGGTGGTCACGCGTGGATCGCGATTTCGATTTCATTGGATCTCGTAAGCATGCCGTAGACAATCAATAGGTATTCAATGGGAAAACAATAACCCCTCAAACGCCTGTCGTCTAATGACACCTCTTCACCAGATGCTGCGGTCATTTACTGTAAGACCTTAAACTCATGCTTCGATTTGTGGTGTTTGGAGTTTACCATCGTGTGCTTTTGAAGGGAAACTTCTATATAGACGGGGGGTATTACGATTTTTTCTATCATGAAAAAGCGTCAAGGCCGCGTTGAGGGTATAGACGGTATATCGTACGGTGAGAGGCAGAGGGAGAGAAACGTTGAGGTGGCGGAGAGAGGGCAACGCTTATGTTAGATGGTTATAATGCGCAGCCGCGCGGAAAGCGGGGAGTCCGGTGGCGTGTGCTGTGCTCAGCTGTTGTTTTCTTACCTTTGCTCCCCACGTGGCTGGGCATCATTGCCTCTATTTGCAGTCTGTATAAAAACCAAATCATAATTTTCAGTAAATCTGTGAAAACGAAATGTTTTCTGGGAATACATAATGGATGTGAAACTTCAACGGACAAGTAGAAAAACGAATCGCAACGGACAAGTGGAAAAACGAATCGAAACCGACAAGTGGAAAAATGAATCGCAACAAAATTTTTAGTCGAAGTTTTACGGGCAGGTTTTCAAATTGAACAAATACATTAACAATCTGCCAGTCAAACTTGAAGTAAAAATTTTGTTGCGATTCGTTTTCCACTTGTCTGTTGAAGTTTCACTTCTACTACGTGTCCCAGTACACATTTCGTTCTTAAGTTAAATTATTTCTTTTTTCTGGATAAGAGTTACCCTATTTCCCTTTCTGTATCTCTGACAGTGTGCACAAAATTTCATGATGATCGTTTGGTAGTTAAGACGTGAATGAGTAGCAAACAAACTTATATTCGCATTTATAATATTGGTTAGGATTTGTTTTATTCATATAGGTAACTCTCATTTTATACGACAATCTTAGTCTTATTTTCGTTAGAAACTAGACAAACACACCTGTCGTCGTCAAGAGCTCATTATAACCGAAGGTATGAACCGTAAATTATAATCTCGTTATACGGAAACGTTAGCAATAAACCATTCGTTATAGCCGAATAAAACTAATGGGTGTAATAGTAGAATATATTTATAAAAACAATGTGTAGGTAGAAAATACCACAAATAGTGCGGTAAACACCGTCTGTAGTACGATGCTACATTTTGGAATTACGTATGCTCCAAGGCCCATTTAAATATATCGATATCGACTTGCTGAAACAAATTCCGACGTAGCTAACCACTACGTGATAGGCACGTTACGATAATCGAACATAATAATTCGAAGTGGTCTGTATTCCGTCGAAACTGCCAGACGCGGATCGCTATTTCGATTTTTGTGGATCTCATCAGCGCGTCGCAGACAGCTCCGACAGAACACAGACCAACTTTTACCTGCTGTGTTAACAGCGCGTTTTAGAATATATATTTAAATGGACCTTGTTGCAGCATACGTAATCCCAAAGTAGCATCGTACTACAGATGGCGTTTACCGCGCCATTTGTTGTATTTTCTAAAACGCGCTGTTAAGACAGCAGGTAAAAGTTGGTCTGTGTTCTGTCGGAGCTGTCTGCGAGGCGCTGATGAGATCCAAGAAGATTGAAATCGCGATCCGCGTCTGGCAGTTTCGACGGAATACAGACCACTTCGAATTATTTTGTTCAATGTGTAGGTTCCATTGAGGACACGGTTGGATGGTTAACAGTCTAATTATTACGTTCATGTGAATGAAATCACTTTCTTTGTAGGTGGCAGATACAAAACAAGGTACAATCGATTTTTTCGAACAGAAAACTAGTCTAGCACAACTGCGGCTGTTTTCCGTACATGTGAAACTACCATAAAACCGTCTATTTCATGGCAACGTAGCATAGCACTGCTTACCAGCCACCCTAATAAATAATCGCGGCGCGGTCACCGCCGCCTTCTCATTTGCGTGGGAACGCGGCGATTCCGGACGACACAAGACACGAGACGTCGTTATTTGCCTCCTTTTTAATTGCCCCGACACTCACCCGAAACGACAAGGTCTCATCTCTCTTTTATTACCTTTACGATTACAGGCATACCAGACTCGACGGAGTTACCTTCTACCTTTTATACTGTACACGTTATTGCTACTATACAAACGTACTTACGGTGCATGGACGCGAACTTACGCACACTGTTCTCTTATTGTCCTGCTTCTTATTACTTCTTATCATCCTGACCAGCGTCAATAAATTTCCTGCCCTGTCCAACAAGGTTAAATTACCGCAGCTACTTTGTTGCAGTGCACGTTTTTTCGATAATTAACTATCATTCATTAAATGTTATTAATTTAAATGGAGACTGTCCATTATACGTGCTTTGAATTTAATTTATTACTTTTAATTATACCGATGGTGCAACAAAAGATTGTTATTAATTTATCAGAGCAATTATTGCGCCACAATGTTAGTTTTGATGGAGAAAAGTGTGAACATCATCATTAATTTTGCTTTAAAAATTTTAAACGTGCTTGTGAATATAAATATTGTACGAAAATTATTATAACGTGCAGACAAACTATTCAACAACGTACGGTACATATTTTGCCTTTTATATTACCACGAACAAACACGGGAACGTTTGTCGGGCAGCATACCAAATTGGTTATGACATGCGCAGACGCGACAGTTCATGTTCAGCTCGGATAGGTAGTTGATCTTACTAAATCTAGAGAAGAGGGATAAAACAAAATAATATTGTTGAAATTGCTATAAGCTTATACTACTAGATTTTACTCGCGGCTTGGCTGGTATTGAAGTTCTAAATCCGTGTCAAATGTCATTGACGACCACATAAAACTAATTTTTCTCTCCCTCAGGAACAGTACTTTTGCTTCTGGATAAAGGTACCCTACGGCCTTTTCTGTACCCCTGACAATGTGTACAAAATTTCATTATGATGGATTGAACAATTTAGGCGTGAAATCGACTACATTGAACTAATTTTTTCTATCCTCAGAAACAATATTTTTTTTCTGGATAAAAGGTACTCTATGTTCTTTCCTCTATCCTTGTCAAAGTGACTACAAAATTTCATAATGATTGATGGAGCACTTCAGACCTGAAATCGGTCACATAAAATTATTTTATTTCTATCTCTCGGGAACAATAATTTTTCTGGATAAAAGCTACGCTATGCCCTTTTCTGTGCCCCCCACAATATGTGTACAAAATTTTATGATGATCGGTTGAGTATTTAACGCCGACAAACAAATAAACAAATTAGTTAGGATTACATAACAATAACAATAGTGGTCTGTATTCTGTCGAAACTGCCAGACGCAGATCGCGATTTTGATCTTTTTGCATCTCATCAGCGCATCGCAAGCAGCTTCGACAGAACACAGACCAACTTTTACCTGCTGACTTAACAGTGCGTTTTAGAAAATACTACAAATGGCGCAGTAAACGCCATCTATAGCACGATGCTACATTTTAGGATTACGTATGCTCCAACAAGGTCCACTTGTGTGGATATCTACTTGCTGAAAACGAATCCCGGTGTAGCTAACCTCAACATGATAGGCACGTTAGCTTAATCGAATAAAATAATTCGAAGTGGTCTGTATTCTGTCGAAACTGCCAGACGCGGATCGCGATTTCCATCTTTTTGGATCTCATCAGCGCGTCGTAGACAGCTCCGACAGAACACAGACCAACTTTTACC
>NW_020442467.1:2106176-2117827 GCF_000699045.2 Agrilus planipennis
GTTTTATATAACTTTCTCAATATTTTTATGTATTTTTCCATTAGTTTTACCTTTGAATATTGTTTAAGAATGACTATATAAATATTTACATGCCTAGAAATGTATAAAAATTGCCATATTTATTAACTTTTAACCCCTATAACTTTTTATGGGGGTGAGACCGCCGCAAAGTTTTTATGGAGCTTTACTTAGATGACCACCCTCTTTCGATCCCCCCTACCCCCACCCCGATCTAACCCCCATAACTTTTTATGGGGGTGAGTCCGTCACGAACTTTTTATGGTACAGTGGTGGGGAGACCTCCTCTTTCGGTCTCACCCATCCTATTCGGGGGTGGGGGGCCATCATCTAGACATTACCCTGCGATCTATATTCATCAGTAGTTTTTCCTATTTTTGTGTTTCAATAGGTACTTTCATAATCGTCTAAAAAAAATGAAGTGATCGACGCTTCTAAACTTAAACAATTATTACGGTGTACTTCGTGATCATTATCAAATATGTGGGAAGCTACATTCGATTTTTCTATTCTATTAAATTTAAGGCAAGCTAAATGTTCTTTAAATCTAACGTTACTATGGCCTATATACAATACTAGATATGCACGGGATAGTGGTTTTGCTAGGTACTGAGTAACCTCGTACCCGGCGTTAGTTCTGCGGGTGAAAGATATGCATGACGATCTGCTTGTTTCCTTTTTTTTTGCTTTGGTGGAATTACTTAGCACTGTAGGATACACGGTCAATAAGGAATAGGAGAAATTGGGGACATATTAGAAGCAGGATCAGAAGTAAAGAGGGACATAGATAGACATAAATTAGATTACTGCCCGCAAATCGTTAGGGACACACAATTGCAAGTCAATAAATATTTCATTAATGAGCATATTAAGGATTGAACAATTTAGGCGTGAAATCGACTACATTGAACTAATTTTTTCTATCCTCAGAAACAATATTTTTTTTCTGGATAAAAGGTACTCTATGTTCTTTCCTCTATCCTTGTCAAAGTGACTACAAAATTTCATAATGATTGATGGAGCACTTCAGACCTGAAATCGGTCACATAAAATTATTTTATTTCTATCTCTCGGGAACAATAATTTTTCTGGATAAAAGCTACGCTATGCCCTTTTCTGTGCCCCCCACAATATGTGTACAAAATTTTATGATGATCGGTTGAGTATTTAACGCCGACAAACAAATAAACAAATTAGTTAGGATTACATAACAATAACAATAGTGGTCTGTATTCTGTCGAAACTGCCAGACGCAGATCGCGATTTTGATCTTTTTGCATCTCATCAGCGCATCGCAAGCAGCTTCGACAGAACACAGACCAACTTTTACCTGCTGACTTAACAGTGCGTTTTAGAAAATACTACAAATGGCGCAGTAAACGCCATCTATAGCACGATGCTACATTTTAGGATTACGTATGCTCCAACAAGGTCCACTTGTGTGGATATCTACTTGCTGAAAACGAATCCCGGCGTAGCCAACCTCAACGTGATAGGCACGTTAGCTTAATCGAATAAAATAATTCGAAGTGGTCTGTATTCTGTCGAAACTGCCAGACGCGGATCGCGATTTCGATCTTTTTGGATCTCATCAGCGCGTCGCAGGCAGCTCCGACAGAACACAGACCAACTTTTACCTGCTGTCTTAACAGTGCGTTTTAGAAAATACTACAAATGGCGCAGTAAACGCCATCTGTAGCACGATGCTACATTTTAGGATTACGTACGACGTACGACGTAGTACGAGCATACGTAATCCTAAAATGTAGCATCGTGCTACAGATGGCGTTTACTGCGCCATTTGTAGTATTTTCTAATAACAATATCTATTACACAAAGCTCGCTCGCGTTTCGTAAGAAGAGTGTATTGACTAATTACTCTAGATCTAATTTGTTGGTTATATCTCGAGGAACATCAAAAATGACAATGTTACTCGGCAAATGTTGTGACATTGATGACCATAAATATGTTTTTAATCTACGTAGAACAGAAGAACTTTTTTCATTTGAAGAGTATGAGTCCGGAATTGTGATGGACAACGAATAAATCGTACAAATTCTGGTATAAGCCCAGTAAGTCGATCCTAGTTTTTTAAAAATATTCACACCTTCCCTAAGATTATTTGCTTGTTCATTTTATCTTTGAAAAAGTTGCAGAGACATGATCCTGTCACTCAGCAATCTGACCATCAAAATCATTCTTATAAAACCCATTGCAAACCGTTGATTTAAAAAAAAACAGACAGACACACGAGTGATCCTATAAGGATTCCGTTTTTCATTCAAACGTATGGAACCCTAACTTGAGAACCAACTTAATATTGTAGTTGAAAAAAACATGTTCTCCCATAGATTCAAAGTGCAAATATAGTACGCACAATATTGTTTTGTTGAACGATTTACCACGTTATGTTCAGACCATAGACTTCTTACTAATTTTCCTGTGATCTATAAGTGAAGAACTATCTTTTGTATTTTTTTCAAAATTTTGGGTTCAGTAGTTTTGGAGATAAGGCGAGCTGAATGGTCAATTTTCATTTGTTTTCTTAAATAACTAAAAGTATTTATTTTGAAATTTTAAAAAATATATATTTGAGACCTCTACAACAAGCCCCTTCATTTCATACGTCACATGGTGCAGTTTGTTCTGCGATCGGTAAAGGTCTAGATGATGGCCTTTCGCGGGGTTGGAGGGATCGAAAGAGGAGGTCTCTCCTACCACTGTACCATAAAAAGTTCGTGGCGGTCTCACCCCCATAAAAAGTTATGGGGGTTCAAAGTTAATAAATATGCCAATTTTTATACATTTCTAGGCATGTAAATATTTATATAGTCATTCTTAAACAATATTCAAAGGTAAAACTAATGAAAAATACATAAAAATATTGAGAAAGTTATATAAAACATTATTTAAATATCTTTATCAATAGGGTAGGTTAGGTTAGGTTATCGGGTTTTGTTCAAGTGACCACCCTCTTTCGATCCCCCCTACCCCCACCCCGATCTAACCCCCATAACTTTTTATGGGGGTGAGTCCGTCACGAACTTTTTATGGTACAGTGGTGGGGAGACCTCCTCTTTCGGTCTCACCCATCCTATTCGGGGGTGGGGGGCCATCATCTAGACATTACCCTGCGATCTATATTCATCAGTAGTTTTTCCTATTTTTGTGTTTCAATAGGTACTTTCATAATCGTCTAAAAAAAATGAAGTGATCGACGCTTCTAAACTTAAACAATTATTACGGTGTACTTCGTGATCATTATCAAATATGTGGGAAGCTACATTCGATTTTTCTATTCTATTAAATTTAAGGCAAGCTAAATGTTCTTTAAATCTAACGTTACTATGGCCTATATACAATACTAGATATGCACGGGATAGTGGTTTTGCTAGGTACTGAGTAACCTCGTACCCGGCGTTAGTTCTGCGGGTGAAAGATATGCATGACGATCTGCTTGTTTCCTTTTTTTTTGCTTTGGTGGAATTACTTAGCACTGTAGGATACACGGTCAATAAGGAATAGGAGAAATTGGGGACATATTAGAAGCAGGATCAGAAGTAAAGAGGGACATAGATAGACATAAATTAGATTACTGCCCGCAAATCGTTAGGGACACACAATTGCAAGTCAATAAATATTTCATTAATGAGCATATTAATTGGTATTGTAATCAAATATTAAAACTTTTGTAAAGGATTCAAAAATACTAAAATGGAAAATGTATACCCATATTAACATAGAAACGAATGAGATAAACAATTTCTGTTTTGTCTTACTGCAATCCATATCATAGAAGAATGGCTATGTACCTAAGTGCCCGTCAAGAATAACCAATTGTGTTTGCCGTGATATCACGAGCATCTCAAAATGTTGGTTTTAACGGAGCGAATAAAACTCAATAAAAACATTGTATTATACAGACTTTATTTACATGTGAATTCTTAACTATGAAATAATGGATTACAACAACAGGCACAACGAAGAAAATGTGAATTAAAATGGCCAGTTAACAAGAAGAAGGACAAAACGTAACTAACTTAATATTATGTGACAAAATCAAAAATTGTTCTGTTGCCACCACCAATATCTGGTATGCAATAAAATACGAGCCTAACCCTGCTTTCAGACAGACGGTTTTCTAACGGCAATCGTGCCGTGCCGTGCCGTAATTTCATTTTGCTTTGCGTTCACACTGTACACAGTTTTTCACTTCGGGTTTAGTTTTGTTTTGATACGTGACCAAAATGGACAAAAGAAAAAAACGCATGTTGTTATTAATGATATGGCATAATCGCAGAAAAACACAAAAAACAAGAAAATTTTGGATTCATCCACTACTTGAAAACAGACAATTGATGGATGAATTTGCAACATTATTTCATGAGCTACGAGAGGATAGCTCCAAATTTTTTAATTATTTTCGAATGTCCATTAGGAGTTTCGATGAATTATGCTAAGTTAGTACGCGAAGCTGAAATATTAATAGGGATTACTGGAAAGTACAAGTAATAAAAGTTATATAATAGCGATAGAATTGAATACAAAACAATTTGAATACACTGTTCCAAATATTTTCACAGAGAATAATAATAATAGAAAGACAGAGATACAAAAGAATTCGAGTAGAAATATTTACAAAAGGGTGTAATGTAATGTTTAGTCAAATATATGTTTTAAATTAAATATAGCGGTGTTATTATCCGCCACACTGTATAATTTCTTCTGTTAACTGCACAATTCAGAGAGAAAAACGATCCTAAAAACAATTTTTGCCGTGTAAATACTACTTACTATACACTTGCTTGTCTCACTGTTGCCGTGCACGGCTATGGTGCCGTGTCGTTGCAGTCCCCAACCGTGCTGCGACGGCAGCATGTGCGGCTCCGGCAGCAAACCGTGTTGTGTGAAAGCAGGGTAAGCCAATAAGGGGAAAAACCCAACAAGGTATGATTCTGCCACGAGCTATGAAATTTCTGTAACTTGCGTACAATTGAAGAGCATCCATAATAAAATTAACAAAGGTGGTTGACATCCAAGACTTTCGCAGAACCTGACCATTGGGACCAAATCCACCTATTTTTGTTTATAAAAGAACATTTAAGAGATATTTGACTACCCTGTATGCATTTGAAATTATGGAAATTTTCAGTGAAATAGATTGAATAATGATAAGCAAAATGATAAGCAAATCTATCTCTAACGACTAAAAAGAAAATATTAAAATTAAACTGAAAGTAAAACTAACTTAAAGTCGAAATGAAAGTTGAAACGCAAAACCCTTCACCAAATAAACAAATAAAAATATGTAACAGTAAAATAACTTTTTTTAGAAAGTAATTTCTTGTAACAAATTTATCCTACAGCCATCTATCTAAAAACTTCCTGGAACATTTTTAAATAATTCGGTTTTCTGACGAACACAAACTGTTAGCGAACCAGCCAGTCCACCATCACCATTATTATCTTTATATTGTTTGATGGCAACGACTTTTCAAGTTAATTTTTTTCCACTACCAATTACTTCCCAGAATACGTTCGCTAGAACGCTAGAAGTGAATAAACTAACTGTATTAGTGCGGAACACTCATAATACGTATGTATATTTACGAAGGTTACACACACAGCTATATACATAATATACACATACGATTTTGTACCGTGGATAGAAGAAGGAACAGCGACTGCCAACAGGTGGCAAATGTAATCAATTTGGCACTTGAGAAGTCATATTTATTTTAGTACGACGACGGCGGCGAAATGAACAGTAACCGTGAGCGAAGAAACACAAACGATAATCACCAGGACAGCCGCTCAATTATTGTTATTGCACGCTGGACCCGGTCATCAAAATAACGGAAAAATATCAATGGAATTCAAAATCCGGTTATCGTAGCAATAGCAAAAAAATCGGTTGTCTGTAAAGTCGGTTGACTGACGATAGCTGAACGTGACAACGTCATAAGAAAATACTGATGGAATGGTTTGACACCACATTCACTTTTCACTACACTTCATATTTGACGAAAACATGTAAATGTATTATTGTATAGCAGCTGTCCACGCGGACGCATCGCTCACTCAAGTAGGAGAGAGACAGATGTCGAACGCTGCCGAACGCGGAGGCCGATTGTGCTTCTTTGTCGCTCGTTACGCGCTCTCGCTTGCACTTCAAGCCTTAAATGGAACGCCTCAGAGCGAGGTAACGCCGCATGAGTCATGTTTTTTCGTGCGTGCAGCTTGGTCCATCGAATTATAAGACGTTGTCACGTCAAAAGATCATTGTCTTCATCTCTATAACAAGACTATTGGTGGTGCTCTGCATGTGAGGTATTATTTAATCACCATCGTCATAAGGTCGTCTGTCCTAAGACTGGTTGGACACGCACCACCACTCTTTTCTATCCTGGGAAACCCACTCCTTAACTATTTGCGAACAGTAATCCAATCTAGGTCTCCTCTTAACTCCTGTTTCTGTCTCTAGAAATCCTCTGGGACTTCCCCCGTTTCGTCACTGTGATTAACTAACTTAAACATCTTCCGTCTGTATCCCAACTACACCTGGCGCCTTATTATTCTTTAAGCTTTTTAATGCTACATCGAACTCTTCTCTCATTATGGGTTAACCTAGCTCACCTGTCTCCACACCAAGGCGACCAACTTTATAATAAGTCAATGCGGGACAACAAGACTGAGCTTTTTTTAGAATTGCTGGTGGTGTACTTAAATTAGAAACAAACAACACTACTACTGAATTAACATTTATTTTTAAAGTCATATTTTTCGCATGAGTGACATTTTTTTACTGGGTCTGGGTTTTGGTTCAGAATGTCCAAAAAGTTTTCACAGGTGCCCATATTATATTATACAATTAGCATTGCACGTAATGTTTCTACTTTTAGTGACGACGACCTTTCGGACGTCCGGGCGCCGCGGCGGGCGGCGGCGCATGGCGTCTTGTCGTTCGTATTTTGGAAGCGAGGAATGCGGGACATACGGGACGCCTTAGACGATTTGCGGGTCTATTTTATTAAATATTGCAATGCGAGATTTCAACTGTCATTACGGGACGGTTGGCCGCCTTACTCCACACTATCTTCCTTCTCTAATACATCTCTTAACCCATAGCTTGCGTATAGGTTCTCTACATATTCTTTCCACCTATCTACCTTTTTCTCATTTTCTATCAAAAATGACCCCTGCCTCGTTTCTTATATTATTACTACTGTACCCCACTTCTCTAAAATTCCTTTTAGTTATATTATAAGCCTTATTCTTTCCACCTCATATCCTGTTCCTTAGTTGCCCTACACTTCCTAATTGTTCCCCACTTTATAGCCTTTTTTGCCGCTTTTCATCTGTCCTGTTTTTGTATTTCCGTCTTTCTTCTATTAATTCTACAATCTCTTTTGTTATTCAGGGTTTCCTACATTCGTTTTATTGAAGACCTAGTATATCTGTAGCTGCTGACTTTAGGCACGTTTATTATTCATTACCTTACTAATTTTAAGAAAAAAACAAGATGTTTCACCACAAATGTTTAATCATTTGACAGATTGTTTCGATCGGACGGACACGATCAGGAGGACAGTAATTGCTAATTCTAGATTACTCCAATCCAATCCAATCCAATCCAATCCAATCCAATTTAGCTATAGTAATCGTCAGCTGGCAATTAATTGGTGGAGATATCGTTGGCCGAAGTACTGTTGGTTACGCCCCGAGCGATTGCTATCTCCGAACACGGTACAAAAAAATTCAATTTCAATTTAATTTTTACGATTTTTGTCTTTGTTTCCACGTCGTAACGCATTGACTAGTAAATAATCTACACGTATATATCTATACGTATATCAAGTCTCTAAGTGAGTAAAATGAGTAGAAGCAACCTAGTAGTCTATTTGATATTAACTTATTTCGCAAATAAAGGAATATTCTTAGATTGTTATGTACGTCTAGGGTTGCCACCTTTTCAGGCTTTACATAAAGTATTTCCTGACTAAAAGGTTAAAAAAAAAAGTACTCAGCATAAAAATAAAGTATTTTATTTTTTGTTTTTAAAAACATATTTTTTGTTACACCTAGCAGCCAGTAACAAATTGCTGTCGCTCTTAAATACATTAATCGCCTCTAAACATGGCAAACAAAGATTTAAGTAAACTAAAAGTTCATTTTTAATCGGTTTTAATGAAGCTTTATTCCTGTCGTCCCGCCACTTTGCGTTCATAACAGAGAACGGGCAGCAAAAGTGAGACTGCTTTGACCAGATTTGGGAAAGCAGGTTGTTCCGTAAATATGCCTTGCCATTTTTCTGTGCAATATTATCGATATAAAAATACTCTAAATTTCGAATAATCGCTTACAAATAAAATTATTCGAAGTGGTCTGTATTATGTCGAAACCGCCAGACGCGGATCGCGATTTCGATCTTTTTGGATCTCATCATCCCATCCCAAAATGTAGCATCGTATTACAGATGGCGTTTTCGGCGCCATTTGTGGTATTTTCTAAAACGCGCTGTTCAGACAGCAGGTAAAAGTTGGTCTGTGTTCTGTCGGAGCTGCCTGCGGCGCGCTGATGAGATCCAAAAAGATCGAAATCGCGATCCGCGTCTAGCAGTTTCGACATAATACAGACCACTTCGAATTATTTTATTCGATTACGGTAACGTGCCTATCACGTTGAGGTTAGCTACACCGGGATTCGTTTCAGCAAGTAGATATCCATATATTTAAATGGATCTTGTTGGAGCATACGTAATCCCAAAATGTAGCATCGTACTACAGATGGCGTTTTCCGCGCCATTTGTGGTATTTTCTAAATCGCTTACAAAATTACGATGTTTACTTAAAGCCCTAAATAAAGTATTTTTGCGTACTTTATATGTCTTGTAAAGTATAACGTACGCACAGTCGAAATAGAGTACAATACTTTATAATAAAGTGCGGGTGGCAACTCTACTATGTACGTCACATTACGCCACTGGCAAAATTCAGCAATTCTATTTTTTTATATCTACTAATAGAGAAACATGAGTCGACAAAAAATAGAGAAAATTATTTCGTCCTTCAGCGTACAAAAAAGGATCAAAGCAACTCGCGTGACAGCATAGATTTAAGATGCACTGATACCGTTTGTGATCTGGAACGCCTCCTAGTTAAGCCTACACCTAAACACTGCGTGCTACACCTACAATTCCCCCTACACGTATACTTACACATATAAATATACATTGTAGATTAACGACTTGGAGAATTCTCGCATCGTATCTCTATATATTTTAATATTGTCTATTCATGCATACATTAGCATCGGAAAACACGCACACTCCATGCACACTGTCACCTACTACTTCACTCACCTTTTTAATACGTACGTCGTATACCTACTTGTTGCGAGCCTACCGCGTCCGTAAGCCGATTAAAATAGCATTGTCAATCATACTGTTACTGAAACATTTTTTAAACGGGTTACAAAACAAGCCGCTCCGTATGAGTGTGTGTACGGCTATTTAGACACAGAAACGAACTTGCTCTAAGGTATCGTATTATATATGTATTCGTAAGTATTATAATTAATTATGAATTCAACTCGAGTGTGATTAGATCTGCGGTCGTTTAATTATTATAAGTAGTCGATTTAGAAAGCATTTTCGTCGTTTTATTGTTTTCGACAACCGCCGACCTTAACATCTTGCGATTAATAGGTCCCAAAGTACAGTTGGTCACAAGAAAAAACGCATTTAACTGATGCGTGTAAAAATACTAGGAAATAAAAGGGACATTTCGTCATCACCATAAATAAGATCAGTAGTCCAAAGGTTTCTATCCTGAGCCAATCATCATTTTTCTGAAAAACTACGCATTTATAAGTATTTGCGGAGAGTGATGAGTAAATTTCGTCTTCGTCTTGTAGTTATGGTCTTGGTCAGGGTTGGACTAGGCGAAACGTTTTGATCAGGAATTTAAAACAAAATCGGCGCCATTGATATGGGAAACAAATTTACATTACCCCTTTCAGAAATGATTGTATAAATGTTGCTGGAAATGTATGAAATCTGTCATTGTGTACAATTCCTAGGAAATGTATATAATTCCTAAAATCGCCCGGAAAAGTGTGAATTAAATTATACTAGACACATTTCCTAGGAAATCTATACATTTATCTATCTATACTGTTTGGATATGTACCTATATCCATTGATGAAGTCATTGTTTAGTTAGGAAGATTTATGACAGACCGAAGTTTACCTAAAGGCCCTGTCCGCCGGAGGCAGGCTGGTATGTTAGATGTTAGAATAATGTGACGAGGTTATCATTGTTTCAACAAACACGATGGGCGCGGAGATCATAATGAAGTATACTTTTCGAAGACATTATTCCAACATATCACCAGGGGCATTAAAACTCCAGTCTGTCATAAATCGACCCAGTAGCACACGACATTGGCCCAATATTTATTCTATATTGGTACAATATTGTATATGGGCCCAATATTGGCTATATACCTTTTTCCTATANAGATGTGCTATCTTCCTATATTTTAATACCATGTTTATCCGATATTGATCCAATATTAATAAAAGATATTTGGCAATAACTTTTATTTATATTGATATGTAATATTTATTCAATATTGGCAATATATGCAAGGGATGTACCTTTTCCTTTATTTATATAGAATATTTATCCAATATTGATCAAACATGATAAAAAATCTTTGACAAAATTGAGTCCATATAAAGGCACTTTGCCCGGCGCTTGGGTACCAAAATTCTTGGAAGATGGTTAACTTTTAGGTCGCATAGAAATTGCAACCTAACCTAAACTAACCGTTGGTCAATATTGGCAATATATAGAAGATGTACCTTCTTCCTGTATTTTAATACAATGTTTATCCGATATTGATCCAATATTAGTAGAAGATATTTGGCAATAACTTTTATTTATATTGATATGTAATGAAACTCCAATCTGTCATAAATCTACCTAATAAACATACAATAACGCCACTAATGCATGTACATCTCCAAATCTAACCTAACCAAACAAAGCGTCACCAATGCATATACATCAGGCGATCGCACTAGAATCACGAAAACACAGACTCTCTGATTCTCAGTTTACTAACGTGTTTTATACATTTTATTCACAGAAAGCATTAGTGTTATACATTTCCCAGTACAATATCGGAATTCCATACAATTCCTAGGAAATGTATACATTTCCCAGGATATGTGTGTAATGAACAATCTTTGAAACAATCCAGGCGTAGCTCACCACTACGTGATAGGCACGTTGCCATAATCGAATAAAAAAATTCTGGATACATAGTAATCCGTCAAATGTAGTATTGTACTACAGATGGCGTTTACCGCGTTATTGGTAGGATTTCATAAAACGAGGAGGTAAAAGTTGGTCTGTGTTCTGTTGAAACTATCTGCGAAGCGCTGATGAGATCCAACAAAATCGAAATCGCGATCAGCATCTGGCAGTTTCGACAGAATACCTAACCACTTCAAATTTCTTTATTTGAAACAATATTTTATAGATTTCCTAAATAGCCTCGGAATGGTACACATTTCCTAGGAATTGTAAATTTCATACATTTCCGGTACTATATATATATATAG
>NW_020442467.1:2119329-2135233 GCF_000699045.2 Agrilus planipennis
TATAAGAGTTAATTTAATATTATTATATACATTACTATACATGAAAACATACGTTAAAAAATTCGCAAATATAAAAGGAAAATTCTTTTATTTACATTAATTGAATTAAATTTTATTTTTTCAATAAATTAATCGTGATTTATAGCCAAATAACTAATCGTACTTTCACCGGCACCTTTTTTCGAAAACTAGTGACCCGCCCCAGCTTCGCACGGGTGCAATGCTTATACTAAATATATTTTTCTTTTGTTTAGATTATTATCGAAAAGGGGAAATCTTCAAAAGATACCCCCTGAACATACTAAATATACTACAGAATGCGTCCCGGTCGGTACCGCCGCAACCGCTATGTCCCTGCATTTTAAATCTGTAATATCTTCGAAAATATTCATTTAAATTAGATGCTGTAAAGGGTCATATTGATCTATATTAAATGCACAATGTATTTAAGGTACTTAATTGGATAAGAATTAATGCTGTATTGCTTACAATCGCTTCGTAAATAAATCATAATTTCTCATAAAAAGTAAAGGATAAAAATGGTTGTTGTGGGTTATCCCTAAGAGATAGACATATACCATCGCGGACTTTTTTGTAGACCCTTTTAAGATGTACAATATTGTAGTACATTATTTTGATCTATCTCGTAGGGTTCAGCCAGCGTTTGCAATGTAAGCGCAAAAAATGTGTTTATTTACGACATCACATTAGAAACCTCTAAAATTATCAGTGTTTCCCTACTATATTATGCATACATATAAACCTTCCTCTTGAATCACTCTATCTTTTAAAAAAAACCGCATCAAAATCCGTTGCGTAGTTTTAAAGATTTAAGTATACGTAGGGACAGACAGCGAGAAAGCGACATTGTTTTATACTATGTAGTGATAAAGCAGCGGCGCTCCGGGAATTTTCCCGAAATCCCTTATGGCCAGTGCAACCCTGGTTTTGATCCTGCAAAAATGCTGCTTCTATACCAGCAAGACGTTTAATACATGTGGATTATAAAAAGTGCTATTACATGATTATTGATAACAGTACTCGCCGACTACATTTAGACGGTCTCAGCTTGTCGGGCAATTATGAAACAAACCTCACAGTAAGCCGTGACCTACTCAACAAGGCTGCATGCTTGTGAACAATTGTAAGGGTATACGTATATATAAGAAGGAGATATAAATGATTTTCGGCGTTTCTAAATATTTACATAATATGACAAAGTTATGCAACTAATTAAGCTAATCTAAGTCAAACTTAATCGGCACAAACACACCGGTAATACGAACCGATAATGTTCACACTGACAGGTGCTTGTAGCTACGATTTTTGCGTATGCGTATATCATGCATATGTATTTGCATGTGTGGCATAACCTTAATTGTTGCCCTTATTTTCTACCTGTAATTTTGAAAGAACAGAAACAACAACAGCGTTGACTGAAATGGTTGTCATTTGTTGTCGTTGCCTAATTAACAAATGGTTGAAACAATTATTACCATGCTCAAACTGAATATAGTTACATAGTAAGTTGTACAGATGAAGGACGATTTCAACTGCCTGCCGTACATATATCTAAGCATTACAATAAATTTTGGTAGTTCTTTTGAGTAGGTAACAAATGGCATTAGTTTTAATTAACGTGTTTGAAAATTCTCTTGAGAAATCAACTTGAACTCTTTTTCACCCTAGTTCATAAAGTTTCAAAACTTTAACTTAATTTTTTTATCATTTTTATAACTTTTCTATACTTCCATTTAACGTTAGAAATAAAAAAGTACAGTTGATTCCAGGTATAACGACGACGAAGGGACCACTATATATTTGTCGTTAGAACCGGAAGTCGTTACAGGCAAACGTAAAGAGATACAGATACGTATGTATGTATAGTTTTCCCAATTTTTCAATTTTGAAACGATTTCCGCCTTTTTTTTAAACAGTGAATGTGCATCTAGAAAAGTTTTCTAAACACAGTGGACCACTATTTCCCTTTTTCCGCCCAACGGCTTCTCCCCTATACTCAGTCCCGTTCCCGCCCCCAACATCTTCCCATTGAACCTTCCTTTGAATGTATTCTGGGTTGATCTTTCTATTCAAGGAGGGATTTTAGTCCCCTTCAGGGGGTGTCTTTTGAAACTTTCCCTTCATCGAGGAAAAATTAAACAAAAGGTGGAACGGCTTTACCAGTACGGAGAATTAAAGCAAGCAGCATATATAAAGTGATTGTTAGGTAGTAAGTCTCTAACTTTTTTTTGTTGTACCATTATATGCTATTGCCAATTTAGCTATTTTTTGCACTTTTATTTGTTTATGTTAATTTTATGGTGCGTCCTTTTCTTTTACTTGTGAAAATTTGTTTTCTTTGTTTTCTGTGTGGTCCAAAACATACTGTTCTTATTTTTTGTGTCGGACCATTTTTTTTTCGATTTTTACAACAACCGACACTTGTCTGATGAATTTCATTCTAGGATCGAGATGGATTTCGTCTCTTTGAGGTAGTTTATTGTTAGTGTTGCGTTGAATTATTTTACAATTGAATGGTTACGAAGATTTCGTGTTGATGAGGTTAAACCTTTATTAGTCATTTTAAAGTCAGGTATTTTAGTTTATCCGGATCGGAACAAAGGTGGTTGTACAAAAAGCTGAAAGTTGAGGCAACTATTCATCCTGGTGTAAAGAAATTGGTAAAGACTTTCTTTCGAAAGTTTTCGACGTTATAAGACATTAAGGGAGCTCTAAAATCATCTAAACTAATGTACGGTTAATTAGATATACTTTTCATGCATATCACACATTATTGCAACTGTTATTACTACATAAAGAACGTTTATTTCCTTTGGTGCCCTGAATAAGTAAATAAAAGTAACACTTGTAATATAAAAATGATTCAGTTGACTAGAATTGTTTACGTACTTGTAGGTAATTAATTCTTCATTAAACTAAACGGCCCCAACGAATTTTCATTTTATTGCATACAACAAGAAAGACTGCATTGCTCGAACGTCGAATAAATAACGCGACTGGGTGTTGAAATTAATGTGCCCGGTGAGATATGTAACAAAGGAAATACATTTGCAACGCGTTATATTACGGGTGTACCCCCAGCCAAATATTTCAAAGCTTTTACTGGATCGCTCGTCTTCATCTCTTTCATGTTACGACGTCTGCCGCCGCGCCGCATTCATTGTTTTCTTATTAACCGACGCCGTTTAGTACAGAGCCGGACTGTTTTTATTCTCATTTTAAATGATAAATTTTTAAGTAGATCACAATACACATGGACGGATCTTGAATTCGTGGGGCCCTGGGCTAATACTACTTAGGGGCCCTACCTAATTACCCAAACAATTGCTATTTTGTCAAAAAACAGTTTTCTGTATTGATGTAGATATATATATGTTAGGTACAGGAAGAAAATAGGAAAACAAAATATTTTATTTATTTATTAAAACATTATTTATTGCAAAATAAATTGACAGGCTATGAATGGTCATGTTATATAAATTATAAAGTAACCTTTCTGCATTTTTGTGCTGCAAATTCCTTTATTTGGTCATCGCACTGTAAGTTCTTTGTTAAATTGCAATTTATGGAAAGAACTGATAAATAATTTAGTCGGTAGTTCAACATTGTTATCCTGTATTTGTATTCTATATACGACATCCTGGAGAAAGAGCGCTCCACTTCACAGCTAGTGATCGGCAACGTTAACAAAATCTTTAAGATGGTATAGCAGTTTGGGAAAACATCAACAAATTTCTTTTCATAAATTACCCAAAAAAATTCACCGCAAGAGGTGTAAGACATCTGTCTTAAACTGCAGTAAGTAAAATTTTAACTGAATGCACTCATTCACTAAATGTAACTGACATAATTGCGTCGGGCGATAAGCGGAGGGAAGTCCCCAGTAATAGACAATACACGGAATACACCGACCGAAAACAAGCGACGGGGAATTCCCCGTTCCGTTTGATAGATGCGCACACGGGTTGATTAATCGCAGTGTTGTCAATCTTATGATCGGATTTTTTTTAATTCTAGATAATTTTGACTATATAACATCTTTTGTTTTCAGTTCAGGTTGGGGGCCCTCTGTATCCACGGGGCCCTGGGCTGCAGCCCAAAAAGCCTTTAAGTAGATCCGCCCCTGACAATACACTTAGTAATTTATAACTTATAACCCTCTTTGAAATGCTTATCGAATTTATACCAATATTAGAAAACTCGGTAGGTAATAAAGATCATCTAAGTGTGGCGGACCAGTATTATTTTTGCAAATATATAATAGACCGATTATTAACGTTCGAAAATTTTTCACTTTACTAAATAAAAAAAGCAAACAAACGCGAGGATTTTATTCATAAGCCTGTAAAGAAACTATACATACATTCTACAGTTCAACAGAATCAAACAACTTTGACTTAATGTTTTAATGGGCTTGCTTATTTTTCATCAGTCTCTCTAATTGCGGTTCAATTGATGATAACGACATTCGAAATGGGGAATGAACATTCATACCATTTCTATAATTTGTTTTTATTGCAGTCATTGTTTTAAAGCTGATCTCACACAAACAAGCCTCACAGACAAATTTTGCACACTGATCGGTGCTGGTGCATGGATCATTACTTTGGCAAACTTTGATATAAGTAGGAAGCAACTGTCTGCCTACCTTTACTGGGTAGATTCAGATATAATACTGCAATTGTGGAAGAGGGAGGGAATACAGAAATGTCAATATGTTCTTTACGAATTTACGTTTTCGTTTAGTAATTCTGCATTTATGCTTATGAAAATACGGAAAGGCTTCAGGAGTCTGAAAGGAAAGGAATCATGGGAGCTTAAAACTATTAAAATATTTAAACTTTCATATGCATCGAGTTTCAAATTGCAAGGTCGGAAGACCATCAAACTACATTTAGGAATCATGGGAATGAGTGGATGGTAGTTGGCGTGAGAGAGATGATGTGATCGAAATGAAGATAGAAGCAAGTGAAAGATTATCTATGGAATATTACTGTCCATTTGTCTAACTGATCCGAGAAAACCACAGTAAAACTTGAACTATGACAGCTAGATCCGGAATCGAATCGGTGCCGTCCCGAATGCTAAGCAACGGTCTAAACTTTTCGGTCATGCCGCTCAGTTAACCTACAATTGTCGGCCCTAACTTACCTATATACCTAGTACTTGATAAACACATCGATCGGACTGCTACGTTTAGACCATTGCTTAGCATTCGGGAGGACGCCGGTTCGATTCCGGGTCCGTCTGCCTTGGTCCAAGTTTTTTTGGGGTTTCCTAGGATCATTTAGACAAATGCTGGGACAGTAATATTCCACAGATAATCTTTCATTCTCTTCTGTCTTCATTTCGTCCGTCTCATCTTTCTCACCCGAACCACCACCCACCCATTCCCACGATTCCAGAAAGCAGGCTGAAGAGGGCCTTCCGCCCTACATTCTGGCGTAGTCCGGAGGGACTGCCCGCCCACCAGTATTAGAGTGACAGGTGGGAATGAAACACCCAAAAAGTTTTTACTGCTACGTATAGACTATGTAGATGACCTATACGCAATCTCTCAGGAACATGATAATATTTGTTTTAACCAATGGAGGAGGCATCCTAGTTGGAGGAATTTTGCTTGCCTATACCTATGCTGCATCAGTTTTTCTAAATGTATCAATATCACCTTATTAAAATGGTAAGTAGATTTTTAGAGATACCTGTGCAGTCGTGAGATAAAAAATTATCCGGAGACCACTCGGAAGTTGCGTTTCTGAACTCCCGCTCTACTAGAATGTTACTGAAATAAAACTAGTAGCGAATTTGATTGACGTGTTTAATGAGAAGGTTTCTTACATACTAACTAACAACATTAAATTTACTGAAAACTAGAGAATAACTAACAAAGGGGGTGGAGTCTAAATGAAACATATCATGGAAATGAAGGAATTTCCTGAATGTCGTCATAGACGAGAGGGCGTTGAGTTCAACCAGATACAGAAAAGTTCTGAAAACAGGTATGAGTGAGCTAACAATGAGCCAGGTATTAGTGACAGAAAAACCTCATTTATGCTACCAGGAATTATTGAATTCATCACGTACATTTTGTCTGTATGACAATGAAATTATTCACAAATATTATAAAACCAAATAATAAAAGAAAGGAATTTATGACCTAAACAGTTCAAGTACCTAATGTTTGAAGAAATGTAATAAAGTTGAACCTAACAAAGGAACAAAGAAATTTGAAATGTAATGAAAGTAAATAACACTAAATCTAACTAAACGGAAAAGTTTTCGAATTAAAATAATTGTAAAAATACAGACAATTAGCACTAAACACTCCAATATTTAAAAAATGAACAAATACCTGTAAGGTTTTTTTTAAAATATTTTATACTTAAGTAAATGTAGAAAATTAAATAGGTAGATCAAAAAATTTATTTAAATGCAACGTGCTGTAGGGTAATCCCTGACACTAACTAAGACCTTGCTTTTTATTAATACAAATTTGACTTTATACTGAAAGTTGTTGCAGGTACGTTGTTTATTGAAACATAAAATTGATTAGTTTAAGTAAACTTTCAGTACAAAGTAACATTTGCAACTTTATTTGGTTTTTTTTTATTTCAATTCTCCCTTAACTATTCGGAATTGTACCTCACTCTCCCCAAGCCCAAGTGGTACAATGTTCGCTCAACTTTCATTAGCTATTTCCATTCCATTTATATTTAAACAGTCACCCCTTCGTGTTTAGAAACTGATCAAAAATGACTGAAATATCGACTAATAAAAACTGTAAGTCATCAGTTACTTACTTACTTGCGCAACTTGGAAATTGTTCAGTACAATTTACTGTGGCATTCTCTTGTGGAATTTTTCGTGATTNAGTCTTAGGACTGACGACCTTATGATGATGAGTTGAATATAACTGTAAGTAAAAAATAAATTATTTTATAATGATTAAATAGGCAAATGTTAATATACGCTTTTAAGGATAATTAACGTAATTGATTTTCTTTTCTGTCAAATAGGCGTAGGTACACTACCTAGTAGAGGAATTATTGAATTCATCACGTACATTTTGTCTGTATGACAATGAAATTATTCACAAATATTATGAAACCAAATAATAAAGGAAAGGAATTTATGACCTAAAATGTTTGAAGAAATGTTTGAAGTTAAACTGAACAAAGAAATTTGAAATGTCAATAAAGTAAATAATAACCCTAGATCAAACGAAATGGAAAAGTTTTTGAATAAAAATAATTGTAAAAATACAGATAATTGTTAGCACTAAACAATGCCAAAGATTTATTGACTGATCAAAAAATATTATTATTTAATGATTAGCAAAATTGGTTAATGATGCATGTTTAAACATTTACATTATATAAATGACAGGGTAGTTTAGACAGTTTTCTACTAATAAATTTTTAAAAGCGTATGAATCGAACATAATAATATTGGATTGCCTATTTGTTCGTCACATCTTTCCTTTGTCCGTCCCTGCTTTGATGCCTTTATTTTGTGTTGTTTTTTGCTAATACGCTGTGCAGTTTAAGGGTCTATGGCTGGTTTCGTGCCAACGGACGATGTATTGTGTTGGAGTTTTAATCGGAGACATTGTTAGCAATGTTTATTGATCAAATTAAGAAGACTGTCGTCCATACTGTCGCGTCGCTACATCGTACTATTTTGGGGTTAAGAAAATTGCGCAGAATTGATGTCATAGTAAAAAAAATTCTCGTTGAAAAATGTTTGATTTTGCATATCCATGACTTGATAAAACATTTTCAGATGAATAAGAAAAAAGCAATAATTTCGCCATTTACTAATATTTGGCGTTAGCTGAAGTATTTTGAGATTTTTAGATGTAGACATTTAGATGACTCTATGCTGTTTCTGAATAAATAAGGAAACTAATAGGTAATTAACTTCATTAACAAGGAAAATTTAATTCTTTAATGGTTTCTTCTTTTTATTAGTTTAAATAGTTTGATAGATTGATTTGTTAAAAGTTATTATAAACAAACTTCATTTTTTGTACTACGTTTAGTTTCTGTAGCGATGTGACCTTTAGTATGACCGGCGCAAAGTAAAAAAGAACAGCACTAGGCCTGAAAAGAAAGGAGACAACTCTCGCCCAAACTCATAACCGGTGAGGAGCATATAATCCATACAGTACTACACAGAAAAATTGACCATTTTATCCACTAAAATGTGCTGTTATTGGTACCAATTACCACTGAAAATATCAACGAGATGTTTATTTATATTTGAAGGTATATTAAAGGCCTTAACGCTTGTGTTCTACTCGCACTACTATTCATAATTGAACAAAACTTTTTGCAGGTACTGTATGAAAAAGTATGTTTAATGAACAAGAGTCGAGAGTATAATGAGCTTTTTTCTCCCTACCTACGATTTTGCCAGCGCGAATCCAAGACATTGGAAGGGGAACATCGCTAGAGAAAGTAAATGAAGTATAAGAATCTATTCATTTTTATAAAAATTTCTATTAACATGATGTAGTCACTACCCATGATGAATAGAAGTAAGATTTATGTAAATTGTCCACAACGTGGCGACGAGACCCAATAAGGTCTACAGATAATGGTCATTACACTATTGTAGTAAATCATAAAACGCTGTCTAACCCTGCTTTGACACAGACGATTTTCTAACGGCAACCGTCCCGTGCCGTGCCGTAATTTCATTTTGCTTTGCGTTCACACTGCACACGGTTTTTTCACGGTTTAGTTTTGTTTTGATACATGACCAAAATGGACGAAAGAAAAAAAATGCATGTTGTTACTAATGATATGGCATAATCGCAGAAAAACACAAAAACAAGAAGATTTTGGATTCATTCACTACTTGAAAACAGACAATTGATGGGTGAACTTGTAACATTATTTCATGAGCTACTAGAGGATAGCTCCAAATTTTTTAATTATTTTTGAATGTCCATTAGGAGTTTCGATGAATTATGAGAATATTTAAATGTTCATATTCAATATATCCTTTGTATTATCTTCCCCAATGATATATTATTAAGAAAGGAGGTAAATTTTTCTTAATTATATAATCTCTACCGATGCTTGGAGTAAGATTTTTACCTTGATAAAGACACTGTTCCAAATATTTTCACAGAGAATAATAATAATAATAGAAAGACAGATACAAAAGAATTCGAGTAGAAATATTTACAAAAGGGTGCAATATAATGTTTAGTCAAATATATGTTTTAAATTAAATATAGCGGTGTTATTATCCGCCACACTATATAATTTCTTCTGTTAACTGCACAATTCAGAGAGAAAAACGATCCTGAAAACAATTTTTGCCGTGTGAACACACGGCACGTGTGAATACTTCTATACACTTGCTTGTCTCACTGTTGCCGTGCACGGCCACGGCGCCGTACCGTTGCAGTCCCCATGCCGTGCTGCGACGGCAGCCGTGCACGGCTACGGCAGCAAACCGTGCTGTGTGAACGCTTGCATATAAACCAATGTATTACTATTATACACAGCACGGTTGCCGTGCACGGCCACGGCAAAAAACCGTCTGTGTGAAAGCAGGCTAAAGGCAGCAGGTAGAGTTGACATGTGTTCTGCCAGAATTGCCTATGACCTACTGACGAGTCCCAGTAAGGTCGAAATCACGATCTGCGTCTAGAAGTTCCGACAGATTTATTGATTACTGTTTGAACTTGGTGTTCTATTATAGTGTAAAGCCTATATTTCATGAAAGCTTGTCTTGTCTTTAGCTTTCTCGTTATTGATATATGCTATTTTCCAACGATGCACCTTGCGTGTCAAAACACGTTTTAGTTTTCTAAACGTTTTGTAGAATTGAGAGGTTTTAAGTGTTTATTTATGTCCCAAAAGTTATGAATCATCTTCTATTGGGTTGTTCGGAAAGTCATTTCGTTTTTTCCCGACAGAGGATTTAATTGTATTCTTTTGCACCCAACTTCACATTTAAACCGTATAATTTTTATATGCTTTGAGAGCTCATATAGCAAGGCTTGTGTGTGAAAAATTCCAATTAATTCTACGCAGTAGTTTTTGGTTGGTGCCCTTTTAAATATGGAGAGCGATAAGCAGCATTTTCGACATATCTTACTGTTTTACTACAGAAAGGGTAAAAATGCTGTTCAAGCCAGAAAGAAATTGACTGATGTGTATGGAGAAGGTGTGTTGACAGTACGCCAGTGCCAGAACTGGTTCGCTAAATTTCGATCCGGCAATTTTGATGTCGAAGATGCACCACGTTCGGGAAGGCCGGTTGAAGCTGATAAAGACGCGATAAAGGCATTAGTTGATGTGAACCGGCGAATAACAACACGTGAGATCGGATTGAGGTTAAATTTATCAAATTCAACAGTTTATGACCACTTGAAAGGCCTGGGATTATCCTCGAAGCTCGATGTATGGGTTCCCCATGTTCTCACAGAGAGAAATCTGTGTCGCCGCATTGACGTCTGCGATTCGCTTCTCAAACGTCACGAAAATGATCCGTTTTTGAAGCGCATCATCACTGGGGACGAAAAATGGGTTGTATACAACAACGTCAAACGCAAGAGGTCATGGAGCAAAAAAGATGAACCGGCTCAAACCATTTCCAAAGCCGATATTCACCAAAAAAAGGTGATGCTGTCTGTTTGGTGGGATTTTAAAGGAATCGTTTTTTTTGAGCTTTTACCGGATAACACAACGATTAATTCGGAAGTCTACTGTCATCAGCTGGACAAACTGAATGATGCACTTCAACAGAAAAGGTCAGAACTAATCAACAGGAAAGGTGTAGTGTTTCACCAAGACAACGCGAGACCTCACACAAGTTTGGTCACTCGCCAAAAGCTTTTACAGCTTGAATGGGATACAATGCTACACCCACCATATTCTCCAGACCTGGCACCATCGGATTATTATTTGTTCCGGTCACTCCAAAATTTTTTAGACGGTAAAACCTTCACCTCAAATGAGGAGGTCAAAAACCTCCTCGATCAGTTTTTTGCCAGCAAAGACCAAAAATTTTATGAGCGTGGAATTATGCTACTACCAGAAAGATGGCAAAAGGTGTTGGACCAGAATGGTCAATATATAATTTAATAAAGTATTTGTTTATTATACGAAAACTGTCTTTCATTTCCACAAAGAAAGACGAAATGACTTTCCGAACAACCCTATATATTACTTGTGTAGGGCAACATAGTATCGTTGTCTACTGCATTCGAGAGGACCTCTCGGTTCGAATCCGTGTACGCTCTGCTCTAAATTTTATTTGCAATAGTGATTAGCAAAATTGGTCTTTGTTTTGCATTTTCCCATGGCCAAGACTGTCTTTATATACGAACAAGATCAAGATCAATACCAAGACCGAACGAACTGGGCCAAGACCAAATATGCATGACCAAGAGCAAATACGCAAGACTAAATGAAAAATTATTACTTCTGGTGAATTAATGACATAAACTATTTGAAACAATTTTAACATGTTCTTTTCTTTATTTCACTTTAATTTATTGAATTTTCAGAAAAATTAGAGACTGCACAAGGCAATATACATAATCAGTGTAACAAAACATTTTTTGTATTTGAAATTTTCAGATTACTAAATGTAAAAATAACGCTACTGATGTGAAACTTCTTCAAACACACAAATATACCGGGATAGGGGTTAAGGAATTGGTTTAATGGTATTATTTGTACACTATGAATTTAAATTTCACACTATATCTGCCGGTGTTGCCTGTAACGAACGTTGCATTGAAGCGCGCTCAGGGCTTATGCGATCCCCACTACGAATTCGACTTCGTGGCCGAGTAGAGGGGAGACATCCGTTGCATGATTTCGTTAAATAGCAACTTGTATGAAACGAACTTGGTCTACCGTGCGTAAAGTTTCACTTCAAGAAACCTTACCACCCTTTTAAAAAAGTAATCTACAATAATGCCTTTGAAATAACTTGTGGCGAACACAAAAAATAGAAAACGTACAATTTTGTATATATATTTTTGTATATTAATTTTTCATATTTTTGTACATGTGTAAATATTGTAAACCTTTCGTTTCTTATCTTGTGCATGCCTTTGTTTCGTTTCAAACTAAATTCTATTGTTTCGCTATCGCTATCTTTACCTAGAATTTCATCGTCTTCGATACCTATTTAACAACCCTTATTAATAGCTGGCTTTCCCTCGCTTACTTTTTCTTCGAATTCTATTCTATTCAATTTCAACTGGTCTGTACATGTTCTGTTAATAATTTTCCTTCTAGAATGTTCTCCCTCTATTTACTAACAATCCTGTTGTATAAAATACCCTTAAAATTTCCTACTTATTAACCAGTGTCCAGTAATCAGTCTACCTCTTGATATTCGTAAGTGTTTTATATTGTTATTATTTGTTGTTGTTCTTATGTTGTTTTTGAGTGTTGATCCGTCTTATTAAACTTTTGTATATATTCTTCATTTGAGTTGTGTTTTGTGTTACGTTCCTTTTGGTACAAAAATTATTAGTGCTTTTATTAAAGGCGCTAAAAACTGTTCTTTATTCATAGATCTGGACACCTGGATAACGCAAGGTTGAAATACTCAAAAAAATAATTTTTTTTTTCGATATTAGCAAAACCAATACCAGGAACGAATAAGCAAGACCGAGACCAATACCATCACCATACCATTGCTCATCACTAATTTGCAGTTTCCTCTGGTTATTTAGGCAAATGCTGAGGAAGCAATATTTCATAGATAACCATTCGCTGCTCTTCTGTCCTCATTTCGATTCAAGCATCGTAACTGAAATTTGGTAAATCTTAGTTCGAGAGAATGACCTATATATACTATTTATAATGTACAGAAAGCCCAGCCCTGTAGTTTTAAACATTCTTTATAGGTGCCTACTTATCATATTTGTATAAGTAGTTTTATGACAGTCGAACAGCGCAATTTGCATCTATATAAAATCTATACGACTGCGATTCCACCACAGGCGGTCAGACCGTCAGTGTCCACAATTACGCAATTACTTATAATTACCTAATGATTAATAGTACCGACAGCTGCGAGTGCGTATCCGATCAAATGTAGTTTTAGGTCTCGAACAAACAAGCGCTGTTAATCAACTTCCGTCGAAATTACAAGGAAATTATAAAGCTTGGTTATAATTTTACCTATATACTCTTCCGTCGTGTCGTCTAGATTGCCCACGCATCACGTTAAATTTCGAACTGCAATTATACTTACGTGGTTATGGTAAGCTCTTATTGCATTGATTTAATGACGAATAATAAAGTTCCTACAACATTGTCTAGTTTACAACACGATAGCAAATCTTTGGCTGCAATAAATTTTAACAAATTAGCTATCTGCTTTGTGTTGATGTAAGCTTACCATTGCTGCTTTATCGTTCTGTCCTTGTCACCCTCTTGTTTGCAAATAAAGACAAATGCTTAAATATATACTGGATGATTCTGAAATAAATGCCACACTTGCAGGAGGTGATAAGGATCAATAATGCAAGAAAATGGGAGTAATAAGGAGTAAATGTTTGCAGGCCCAAAAGTTCACCATTTTCGAGACAACGTATTTGAAAGCCGAGCACTGGTAAATCACGTAAAGAAATACAACAACGCAACGCCGCATTCAATCAGCAGTATATCAGTCATTGGCAGTAGGTCAGTGTATTACTGTAATGCAGATGTTTTCAATAATAGGGTAGACTGGGTACGAAAGTGCCAGTGGACGGTAGTGACAGTCGTTATATTAGCGAAACTATAAGGAATAGCGCGTTTGGGGCGAAGGGAGAAATAAGCCGCGTGCGTGTCTGAACAGGCGTCACTGTGTTGCGTCAGCCGTCGCGCGAAGTTAGTGTTGCTAGGAGCCTGTATTACTTTTCGACGTTCAAAAGTAAGTATTTTTGTTCGTTTTCTTTTCGTGATTGTTGCTATATGTATATACATAGATAGATAGATGAGATTTTTAGATTTGTTGAGAGTTGATACCTGAAGTAGGTTAAGTTTATTTTTTCTTGAAGGAGATGATTTTTTTAAGACTTTTTAACATTGTGAAACAATGTCACAATTAATGTACCTAATTAGACATATAGTGTTAAACATAAATAATTTTATGATTACTTAATATTAATAAAAAATTAGAAAAGGAAAAAAAAAGACTTATAAAACAATAATGTGATTTGCACGTAAGTGCCATATTAACAAGTAATGTAATAATTCTTGAAGAATACTTAATAATTAAGAATTAAGCAAATATTCCAACAATAAATGTGATTAAAGACTGTTCTGTTCTATTTCTTAACCTGTCACTACTACCCCCAAACACTGTCACAACTACCCCTAGGATATGATCGGCTGTGACACTTTTTCTTTTTTTTTAAACTTGTGCCTGTCAGTTAATATTTTATTTAGGGATAAAATTGAAATACCAGTATGTCGGACAAACTGTGCTTTAACGTAAAAGCACCTTCCTTGTCAGATAACGGACATACTGACAAAATTATGGGCGATCATATGAAAAATGGCACATTCGTACCCAGTCTACCCTACTGTTAGCGACGTCATCTCTTCCGTCGAGGTCGATGGCTGATTTGTTATTGTTTAATATCGGAAATGACCGATATATAGAGGCCATGTTACACTCACTGACAATACTCGGGAAAGAACTCAAAAGGACATTCCTTCACGCTCCAAGTCGCGCCACTTTTATCATACTCATACAGCCGCTATCTGGTAGGCGCAGTCCAGTAATAATGATGTTTCTGCGAGTGGTCCAACGAAACCCTATTGTTATTTTAACTGGGACTTCCACAAGAGCCAAGAATATATCGATGTTGTCTTGCCTTTTCTTGAAAACCCAGACAATATTAAAAAAGAAAATGTTCATATGAGATAAAGATCAAGATAAACAAGTGGAGAAGCTTATCTCAAGATCGTGAGTATATCTCGTTCTCGAATTAGGGCAACTGGTAATACATGAGGTAAACAATGTGACATTGTTACATTTAAGTGTATTGTCCACTTGTCACCATGGGATGTCTTGATTATTTACGTATTTATTATTTTAATACTACAACTGTTTAGTCCTAATAGTGAACGCTAGCTGTTATACTCATTAGTATTTTTACTTTAAAATATCTAATAGCACGTTCGGTGTACATAACGCCCACGCTGCGTCCTTTTAGCGGTACTTACTGGAGTACTTAAGACGCACATGTGTCGTCCTAGCGTTTTATAATGTTTGAAGACTCACAACGACAAAAACTATTTATTTACACTAATTATTATTAAAGGACTTAAAACTCACTTACTTTTGACGTGACAACGTCTTATAATTCGATGGAGCCGGCTGCACGCACGAAAAAACATGATTCATGCGGCGTTATCTCGCTCTGAGGCGTTCCATTTAAGGCTTGAAGTGCAAGCGAGAGCGCGCAACGAGCGACAAAGAGGCACAATTGGCCTCCGCGTTCGGCAGCGTTCGACAGCGTTCGACATCTGTCTCTCTCCTACTTGAGTGAGCGATGCGTCCGCGTGGACAGCTGCTATACAATAATACATTTACATTTACCTCTTCGAATTATTTTATTCAATTAAGCTAACGTGCCTATTACGTTGAGGTTGGCTACGCCAGGATTCGTTTTCAGCAAGCAGATATCCACACAAGTGGACCTTGTTGAAAAATACGTAATCCTAAAATGTAGCATCTTGCTACAGATGGCGTTCACTGTGCCGTTTGTAGTATTTTCTGAAACGCACTGTTAAGACAGCAGGTAAAAGTTGGTCTGTGTTCTGTCGGAGCTGCCTGCGACGCGCTGATGAGATCCAAAAAGATCGAAATCGCGATCCGCGTCTGGCAGTTTCGACAGAATACA